>NW_027192527.1:3202115-3265117 GCF_041956765.1 Thermoascus crustaceus | reverse complement strand
AAACAATGCAGAGGACCCTCTCAGAGGACTCCTCCTAGGATGGTATATTTCCCAGGCACAGATGTATTCAGATCGAACGATCAATCAAGCATGAATGGCTTAGTCGAGGTAGCCGTGCCGCGCGTACTTGTCGGGGTTGTACTCGTCAGCATCCCCGTAGTGCTCGTCGTACATCCTCTCTGCGTTCTCCTTGGCGTGCTTGTGGGCCTTGATCTTGTCCACCTCGTCCAGGCCCTTGGTCTCGATCAGCTTGTCGACCTCGGCGCCGACAAAGGCCGCCAGAGCCTCCTTGGCAAAGGCGTGAGAGACAGTCTTGCCTAGTGATTGCAGCCATATGAGCATCCATCGTGATGGGTGTGAGCTAGATATGTAGATACGTACCCTCCTTTCGCTGGTGGTCTTCAAAGGCCTTTAAGCCCGCGAAGGAGGCAGCACCGGCGATGATCTCGTGCGAAAGCTTGGCCTCGTGCTGCTCACCATAAACCTGCTTGTGAGCGTCGCGAGACTCGTCTGTTGTGGTTGGTCAGCAGGTCAGTCGTTAATGGTCTGCCCAGGTCTGCTCTGAACTGAGGGAGAGCAATGCTTGATGGAGGATTGAAGGGGACAGAGAGGGCAATCGAGTTGGGTGAGGGGTATCATGAGAGAGGGAAGGACATAGAAGGAGAACAACGTACCCCAGCCCCAAGCCATTGTGTCTGTATATGTAGGGATGTAGTGGAAGTTTCGAAGGAGGAAGTCGAAGTTGTAGAGTAGTAGACAGGAGTGAGCCTTGCTCTTGGAGTAATCAACAGATGTCTGTCAAGAATCAGACCCCAGGGAGAACAGCATGCCCTTTAAATAGAGCAGACCACCGGCGACGGGACAGTCCCTGCCCCTCCTCATCTCATCCGTCTGGTCTCATCATCTGCTCCCGACTGCTCGTGCTTCTCTAACAGATGGACACCATCAGCCCGCGCCCCACCAGACCAGAGCAGACGGTGCTGCCCCTCGTCTCGCCTTTCGCGGGATGATCGTGGAGAGCTGAACAAAAGACAAGCCACAGAGGCTGTCGATTCGAAGTGTGGAGCGCAGTGGCGTAACTCTGGAGCAGCCAGAACAGACGGTGCCGACCCGGACCCCTCATGGCCCCAGTAAGACGAAACGATCCCCCTGCTGGGCTGAGCTGGATGCTACGTATGCGTCGTCATCGGGATAAACCATTACCTAAAGTTCATTCCGGCAGTAGACACGATAACATAAACCCCTCATTGAGTCCTTATCGTAAAAAACCTCGAGACAGGCCCCTCATCAGAGCCCTCTGTATCCACTGCTGCATTCCGCTCTGATCCGTCGTCAATAACAGTAGCATCTACTAGCATCACCATCACTGCCATTGATGCCATCCGGTCCCGAAAGGTCCCTAGCCGCGCAGAAACAACCCCCCTTCGCGATCCACGGACAACGCCAGTGAGGGAGTCAGACGGAGCGGTCGAACCTTGTGGCAGACCTAAGAGGCGAGTACGTCGTCGTACATCGCGATGGATCGACAAACCAGGTCCCGCCAGGTTGAGGCCAAGCTTCGTTGGTCCGAATGCTTGTCTGGCGCGGGTCTCGGCTCAGCCCCAGGACCGCCTGCCGGATCGACTTCGAGGTCCGTTGCCCGTGACTGCCTGTGTGGCTGACACGCTCGCAGACTCGACTCGTCAGGGGAAAGTCGCGGCTCCACCTCAGTCACGTGTCGTTCCTTTCGCCCTAGAGAGCGCACCGCCTCAGCTGTGGCTCAGTTCTGCCTAAACATCGGCAGGTGATAACTTCGCGGGCAGTCGATCGAGGTAGGTCCTTCTTCCACTTGTATCCTATGATTGCTATCTCTTGGGGCTGACCACCGCTCCTGTGTGTAGTCTGTTACCTAATCGCCGTGCCATAGTCACAGGGGGATCACAGCACGGGCGGATACTACACCCATTGATTGGGACTGGACATCAACACGGCACGAACTGGAATCGAGATATACGCTGGACCACCTGGCAGCCACTATTATTACATCATACGCGGAGTGGACAATAACACCACCTAATTATATCTACCTACCTAATCTCGCAAAGAATAGAAACACACAAAGCAAAGCAAAAGCACAATGCCCACCAAACCCCCCACCCCCTCCGACTTCCCCTCCCACCTCACCGTAACCATCACCCCTCCCCCATCCCAACCCCCATCCTCATCAACAAGACCAACACCCAACATCCTCCTCCTCCTCCACGGCCTCGGCGACTCCGCATCCTCATTCACCTCCTTCGCGCGCGCCCTCAACCTCCCCGAGACGACCTGCGTCACTGTGCAAGCCCCGCACCCGCTCCCCTTCGACCTCCCGGGCTTCCACTGGGGCGACGACGTCACGTTCGACCGGTCCACGGGCGGGTTGGACATGGACTCCGGGTTCGGGCGCGCGACGAGGCTGATCGTCGAGGACGTCGTGAGGGGGGTGTTGGTGCGGAAGTGCGGGTATCGGCTGCGGGAGGTGCTGGTGTTGGGGTTCGGGCAGGGCGGGATGCTCGGGTTGGTGGCGGCCAGGGAGTTGGGGAAGGTTCCGCGCGTGTCGTCTGCTGAAGAGGGAGAAGAAGAAGGAGGAAAGACGAAGGAAGATGCTGGTGAGCTGGCGGGTGTTATTTCCATCGGGGCTCCGTATCCGCTGTCCGGGAGCACGACGGGGCCGAAGAACCGTACGCCGGTGTTGCTCGTTGCGAGTCGGGATTCCGCTGCCGTTACGGACTCCGCCGTCCAGCGGACCAGGAATGGTTTCGAGTTTGTCGAGCTGCATCGCTGGGCGCGGAAGGGTGATGGCATGCCTCGCAGCAGGGAGGAGATGATGCCCGTCATGCAGTTCTTCGCCCGTCGGTTGAGGAGTCGGCAGGGCGTGCCTGAGGATGCTGTCGAGATTACTTAAAAGGCCGGGTTTTGGATAGACAGATGTGTAGATAGTCATAACGCAACACAAATGAATCTAATACCTCCAGCGGTGCTGTTGTGTACATGATATCAAGTACGCTATCTATTTTACATCCTCGAGAGCCTTCCTCGCCCTCTCGATGGCAGCCCTCGCCTCAGTCTCAGTCACGTCTTCAATCCGCCTCCCACCATCCCGGATCAGAGCCCGGAGGAGCTCCTCCGTATCCTTCAGGGCCGTCCGACCCTCCTCGCGGACCTCAGTCTCCCAGAACTTCCGGGCAGACTCCCACTTCGTCTGCTGCCGCCATAGCGAGTAGGTCAGCCCGACGGCAGCCACCGTGCCCGCCTCGTACAGCCCCGTTGTCGACGAAACGTACATGAGCGCCGACAGGGCCGAGGTCAGCGTCGTCGTCGAGAAGCTGAAGAGCACGAGACCCTGCGCCAGGGCCTGTAGGGATGGGACAGTCGTGTTGCGGAGTTCATCGCGGCTGCTCGTGATCCGCGTAGGCCATTGCGGCTGTTCATCCGCAGGAGCAGCAAGTTCAACGGCCGTCTCGCTGTTTTCCTCCGTGGGTGGTGGGACGATGACATCCGGCTGATCTTCGGGTTCCTTGAGGAGACCTGCCTGCTTGAGCCTGCCCCCGGTCCAGATCACTTCCTTCTCTGCCTGGCACAGGTAGCTCTTCTCCAGGATCTCCGACGTGACCATGCCGACATCGTCGACTCGCCAGAACAGTTTCCACCACGCGAGCCCTCGCCAGCGCTTGCTCGCGAATGCTTCTCCCAGAGAATCCCGGAGCTCTGTGTGCGCCCTCTCCGCCCAGACCGACACGGACCGGTCGAGGCTCTCACGCACCTCATCGGATACAGTCTGAGCCTCTTGTTCCCGAAGCTTTTGAGCCTCTTTAGCCTGAACGCCTTCCTCGGCTGCATCAAGCAACGACCCGATGAGGGTCTCCAGCGCAGGAGCCAACTTCTCGTCCTTCCGCACGGCAGACAACCAATCAATGAGCGGCTGCACTCCACTCCCAGTCCATCCACGCTCGTACACCATGGCGTTCTGCACGGACTCGCGGAACTTCGCCAGTGCCTCATCCGCGAGGTCGATATCCACAAACGAGACTCTGTCGGCCCCCTTCACCTCGTCTTTAACCCCAAGGTCAATCGCACCATGGACCGAATCCGTATCCTTCTTGAGGTTAGATCGAGATATCAGCCCGCTGTACGAGAGCAGCCCATCCACACCGCGACCGCACACGATACTCCGATGCACGGGGTACCGGACGACGTTGTGTCGGCCGGAATGTGACGCGCGGATCGTGACCGTCGGGACGAGGAACGTGTCCGGGGTGACGCTGCCACCTGGAGGAATTGAACCAGCACCCAGTGATGTCACCAAGATCTCAATATTGCCTTTCTTCAGAAGATTGGAGGGCACAGTGATTGTAGGAACGAGAGAGTTAGGAATGGCTTCTGAGTGCTCCCCGTATCTGCCATTGCATTAGCCAATGTCGAGGATATGTAGGACATTAATATATCAAGAGACGTACCGTATCAACAGCCCTCGCGAACTCTCTGCATCGTAGGAGTCTAAGAGATCTTCCCACTCCTCCCGAGGTGTCAACGGGTCCGCCAGAAGCAATCGGACCAATTTGCGTGTTGCGGCCGCATCGTTCAGGCCGAGCACTACAAAACACCCAAACACAAATTAATCATTCTACTCATTTTATTGACCGAAAATACAACACAAACGTAGAAACAAAAAACATGAGGCAGTCAAACCTACCTGCAACCCTTATAACCGGCTCCTCCGACTCCAAACCCCGCTGCGCAAGCTGCAACCGACTCAGACTGACCTGCTCCGCGGCAGTCTCTCTGACCCGGTCCAGCGCCTCATACAGCTCCCTGAACCGGGCTGGTACGGTCCCGCTGACATTGATCGCAGACGACGTTGCCAGGCCCGACGCGGGGCGGCGGTGGTGGCTATCGGAAGGGTGTTCTCGACGGGAAGTTGTGCTGCGCCCTGTCGTCGCCGTCGACAGCGTGCGTCTCCACGTCGCGCAGGATGGGCAGTAGAAGAGGCCTCCACCTCCGCCGCCGCCTGTCTCTGTCAAGCGTGACAGGCTCCTGGGGAGCGGGCCGCGCAGTTTGGGAGGCATTGGTTGTGTGCGGTATTATTTCCTTGAAGGAGCTGGGACCAGGGACGGCTTTCCGCGAAACTTGGGAAGTTCGGGGAGTTGGGGAACGTCGGGCTTGGCGCGCAGCCGCCGGCGGATCCGTGGGCCAGCGTGCCCACGACAACTACATACCTGGTAGTGCATACCAACGCCGAAGGCGACCTGATGTTGATGGATACACAATTGATAATCTAGGTACAAATAGGTGGAGTAGAACGAGATGCTTCATATATGTATTCGTCAACTCATATGCCCAACACGTCACGGACGCCCGGGCTTCTGTCCAAGAATACAGGTATCTCCTCCCGTGTGCTTCCTCCCCATATTCGATATATTCAATATCATTAATGGATCATCGTTCCTCCGATTTCGTAGACAGCAAATGAAACCAGGCCCTATCTTCTCTCCTTTGATCCACGGATGCCACCGCCCCAGCGCGCGTCTACATGAATGTCCCTCGTGGACAGATCAACAGGTTACAGTTGAAGTAGAAGGCACATGCACATGCTGAGGGATGTGTAATTAACAGAGGGACTCCATCGCACTTCGCTGCACACGCTCATGACTCCGACTTTCGACGACTTCTGCCAGAACCCGACGACCTAGAGCAGTCAGAATGGCTCGAATAGAAAGGAATCCTAAAGGAAAACTCACATGCTAATGCGCCTGGCAACTGTGGCCAAGCCCGTATCGTTCTCTGCCTCCTGTCTGGCCCTCTCCAAAGCCGCCTGTCTCTCCTCCTCGCTCCTCCTGTACACCTCCTCCTGGCTCGGAGGCAGACGCTCGTTCTGCAGGTCAACCTTCCGGGCATCTTCGAAGTTGTGGATAGCCTGCTTGATTCCCTCTGCACCAAGCATGAGCGTTCCCGCGGGAAGACGGCCGCCGGACGCTGTCTTCAACTCGGTGACCCGCTCAGACTCCTCACGCAGCACTTGGAAGACACGAGAAAGACGACCAATGGCAAGAATCTTGTTCTTGATAGCCCGTCTCTTGAATTCACTGTTTTCGATATCCATGGGCAGGGGAGGAGACGCGGGAGCGCCAGGAGATACTGATGACGGGGTATCCTCTTCGAGTTCCTCCTTGGAGCAAGTGTTGAGAATCGCAATGAGCATGTCGGTGATCTTTTCGCCCACGAAGGGAAGCGACCACGTGAAGACATCCATGAAGTTAGGGAGCCAGTAGGGGTGGGGAGTGCAGTTGAACTGCCGAATGTTCATGACGTTGTTCTCGTACTTCAAAACAGCGGCCTTGTTATTATACACGTCGAGGTAATTCGGGGCGCTAAAGATCGTCATAACACTGGGGAAGCCAGTTGTGCGAGTCTTTCTGTACATTCGGTAGCCGGCGTCCTGGGCCTCGTGCGCTCGAATGATGGACAGGAGATTGTTCTTCTCGAGGAAGGCACACGCCGCAGGGTAGGAGAAGAAGTAAGAGCAGCCTCGAACGTTGTTGTGAACGAAATATTCTCCGGTCTTCTCTTGGCCAAACTCCTCCAGGGGGTCGGCCCATAGGATATCGCACATAAGTCCATGAGTCGGAGGCTCCCTGAAACGGTCAATCTGCCCCAGAAGTCAGAATCAGACGGGACCACGCAAAGTCGTCGAGTGTAGGCCCGTAGCTTACCGCTTTGATATCCTCCAATGTGTGCAACTCTGGGCTCAGTCCACCGTGAATGCAAAGGAATTGCTTATTCATGATCGCAGCCAGCGGCAGCGCGCAGAACGATTCCATGCAAGCGTCGTAGACCCGTTCGGTGTATTTGTGCTTGCACTCGAGCTTGAATGTGAAGTAGTCGGTCAAGTGTCTACATTCGTGGTTCCCCCGGAGCAGCCAGAGTGTGTTTGGGTACCAGATCTTGAGCGCCCAAAGGTAAAGAACACACTAGAGGAGTATCATCAGTACCAGTGTTGCCCTCCGAGAGCAGACCACTAACCTCAATACTGAAGTAACCTCGGTCGACATAGTCGCCCAAGAAGAGATATCGTGTCTCTGCAGGATCTCCGCCAACTTCGAACAACTTCATCAGATCATAATATTGTCCGTGCACGTCACCGCACACCGTAATGGGTGCGTCCATCTCCAGGAGGTTCGGCTCTGCTCTGAGCAGCTGGGTGCCTGTCTGTATGATCCATAGCGCCTGTTCTTCCGTAAGACGACCCTCTCGATAGAAGTGTTGTTTCAAGAATTGAAGATTTGGCTTGGTGCGATCCTGGGGAGACCAGAAAACATCATCATCAGGAGTGTTGAGGGCAGGCGCTTGCACCTCTGTGGGATCATGCAGTCAATATCTGTCGCAAGCGAACCGTCGCAGACAGCAGGACACATACCTTTACAGACTCTTTCCAGCGTAGACACTTGGGTGCCATCTTCCATTGTATGCAGAGTGAAGTCGATCTCCGGGATCGGCTTCTTGTCTGTGACCGCACGCGCGAGTTGCCGGTCCATCTTGACAGGGTTCTACGGATTGTGTGTCAATCCGCGCAACGTCCAGGAATGGGCCCCCAAATGTCAGAGTTACAACGTCGCGGAGGGAGGTGTGGTGGGGTTGAAGAAGGCCGGCGGGACTTCGCACAAGACAGTGTCACCTCAGGGACAGGGGCGCAATGTGAAACTGCAGGCTGAAAGAAAGTCGGGGTGCAGAGGACAGCTCAGATCGAGCGCAAGGAGCCAGGCTTGCAAGGCGTCCAGGCAGGCAAGACGAAAGCGCTGGCAGGTCGCGTGGAGGACGCTGGGGAAAACAAGCAGCTGAGCCGATGTAATGACTGCTCAAGGGGCTGGGCCCGGCGGACACGCGACGAAGGCTTCGGGCACAGAGAACCGGCGGCTCAAACGGCGGGACCAGCTGAGCGGCGCAGAAAGTGCTGGAGTCCTGGATAAAACGGACTGATGGCTTTGTATGCGGCAGATTGCGGATGAGGCTCAACCAGGTGCGCCAGCCAGCGACGTGCGGTGTGGTGTTCGCGGTGGAGCAGCGACGCCCATCATCCTGGCTTCACCTCGGGCTGCGGGGAGCGTCTCGACCCTCGACGACGTGCGATCTCCGCGTCTGCTGTCTTCGTTGAACTTCACTGCCCCGTAGGCTCGAACATCCGTCTGACGTCCTCAACATGTACGATTCACACAGTGAGTATCTCCCTGGTCCCTTTCCTGAGGCCATGGGCTGACGCCTAGTCTATCAGAACCCCACCCTCTCCTCGCCCAGGTCCCGTTGACCGTATCTCCGTTCATCTCTCTCCCCAGCGCTGTCACTCTGCCCTATACCTACAAATCCGTCCCGTCGACCCTCCCACCCTCCGTGACATTTGATCCCAGCGACCCCGACGCCAAATCCCGCTATGTCGTCTCCGCGAGTGGCGGGCACTCCGCGCACCCGGAGGAGATCCTCGCCTCGTGCCAGTCGCTAGAGGATCATCTCAAGAAGATGCAGGCCGATGCGGAGGCTACTATCAAGGAATGGGAAGAGTCTGTCAAGCAACGGGAGCTGGCGGAAAAGAGACGCGTTGCCCCGGGATGGCTGGACCGTGAAGAGAAGCTGCTCCAGCCGAACCAGGCGTCATCATCCCGAGGCCCGTCGAGACAGTCGCAGCAGCCAAGCCTGTTAGACAGCCAGTCAACGGACCAGAGTACCTCCAGAACGCCGGCGATGCAGCCCCGGGACGAGGGTGAGGAGTTAGATCGGGCATTCGGCGGGCTCAACGTGAAATGAATTGTCATTTGTGCCAATACGTTTTGCGTGACGATGACCAAAATTATAATCCTGGCGACGCATCTTGAACGGGTCAGAGAATACAACGCCGATGTGACCCAGCCACACTTTGGAAACAATATCCGACTTCTCAGTAGCCATGAGCCAGGCCACGCAGGGAACAGGCCCCGAACTTCACACCCGGACAACGCACCCGCGAACATCAGTCAATAGCAGGGGGGTGAGACTGAGACAGACAGAAAAAATCCCATTAAGGAAGACCGTCAGCCTCGCAAAGCCATGCCGGCTCAGGCAGACCATCCTTCTGGCACAATCTTGACTGCCTCACGTGCTCACTGCACAACCCTCAGGAATAACAATGTCATTGAGTATCCTGTGACGTTTGCCTGTTTCAAACTGCAATCTGAAGAATATATGATTGTCTTGAGAGGAAATAGAACCTGGACCATGGGCCTTCCATCGACATCCAACAATCCGTACACGCTCTACCTAATGTTCTGCCAGGAAACAGAAATCATTCAACAAGGCCGGCTGGCCCAATGGTAAGGCGCTTGACTACGGATCAAGAGATTGCAGGTTCGAGTCCTGCGTCGGTCAAATCCTCCAACTCCTCCGATCGGAGGATCCGATTTTTGAAAGCACTTTTTTTTTGTGCGATGGCTAGACATGCCATGAACCACCAACAAGATACGCCAGCATAATCGTGTCATGAAAAATATGTCTTTTTATGATGGAACATCCCTTGGCTTTGGTCTTTGCAATCTGATCGTTAACGATCACGGTGTTTTTCACCTTCAACATAGTGTCGATAAATTAACGGCGGATTTCTATCTTGTGGGTCCCTTGCTCCCATGCCTTTGCAGCGGAAGTTATATCGAAAGTCGCATAACCTGTCAGTTGGCGCTGCTTCAGACTAGTCATTATTCTTGCCTATCATCTAGTTAAGTGCAGTACATCTTGTCTATCTCGAATCCAACCGCCTTGATACAATACCGAAAGCCTTACCTTTTCTACCTTCATCCAGTATCAAGACGTTGGACTTTCCACTGCCTAGTTAATGTTACAGCTCTAATATTAGGGCCTTGATGTCTGGTTGATCCGACCATCGCCCCGTCACACAGTTTCTAGCCCTCACTTGGATAGAGATGATGATGGTTGAGCTAGGCACGGGACCTTAACATAGAAGAGATCTCGGGTCAGCGAAAGTAGTCAGTCACATCAACAGATCAGAACTGGCAAGTAAATCTACTACTGAATAAGTTCAAAATAAAAGACACAACCTCATAAGCCAAAGGGCCGCAATTGGGTATTGTCCAGCTAGGAGGTATCTTCAATATCCAAACTAACATGCATGGTTCCTGGCACGATATAAATCCACATCAGCTTTATTTGAAGCAATCCAAAAACATGGACACTCGCAACTTGGTATTCCACACTCCCAATCTCTCGGCAGAATCTAGAATCAAGGAGTGATAATCCAGTATCTGTTGATCATCGCATGTTGCGGAAACTTGTTCTGTTGTCGGGAGGCTGAAAAGTAACTGGAACTAAAAAATAATCCACCCATCCAGTGGTTCCTAAAGTACTCCATGCATTCATTTCAGAAAATCACCTGCTCAACTTATATTTTATTTGAACCAGATTCATCTTCTTGTCTCACACGTGCTCTAATCTTGAAAGATGGTGTGGCGGGGTACCGCGATCTACGCCTTGAACCCCGTTCCGAGTGTACAGTACCTATACGCGAGTGAGCACCTTGCCCTGGTAAAAATACCCGTGCAAAAGGAAGCTAAATGCCATCTCTCTGTGTGCAGATATTGGTCAATTGTTGCCTGAGGTGTCTAGAAGAATTCAGCACAGGACATGTAGAAGTCAGGTATGTTGCGGTGAAAATATATATAAGAACTTCACGGTGTGTCCAATACTTGATTTCCAAATAGCGTACTCTTAACGAAAACAAATAATTAAACGACCTTTTTTGTTATATATGTATATATCCTTTTCCATTCAAGAAAACTCCGGTTTGTGCAGTTGCAGCCATCGAGTTTCCAATAGGGAGATAAGAAGGTTAAGGTCTGGACTTGAGCTCAGCTCCGTCCAGAAACATCACCATCCCGCAGTTAGCTAGCTAGCCCCTCCGGAGAATTCAAACCGACGCAAACAAAAAAAGCACCTACCAACGCCATAATAATAATACGCCCCTTACTCTCAATTCTACCTATTAGTAACTAATAAACAAAAAAAGACTCTGCTTTCTATCCCTCCCATCCTTTATTCGAGAGCTCCATCGGAAGAAAACAAAACGAACAGCAGCATCAATGGAAACCCTCCGCGCCCCTCCCGCAACCTCCTCCTTCACCTCCCTCGCGGAGCACCAGTCGCGCACGCCCGCGTCCTTCTACTCGGGCCCCCCGGTCCTGCACTACCACAGCGAGCGGTGCAAGGTCGTCATACTCGAGCGTGATCTCGCGGCTGCTCCGTCCCTCAATGCCTTGCGCGGACAGGTCGTTTCCAATGGCGACGTCGCGGCCGCGGCGGCTGCGGTGAATGGGTCGTCGGCGTCGTTGGCTGGTGGTCGTGCTGTGACGGCTGCGACGGCTGCTAGGGGCGAGGAGGAGGTCGAGGAGGATAAGGAGGTTGTGATTGATGGGGTGGATGTGTGGGTTACGTCGGAGTATGTGTACATTCTCTATCCATCCATCTGTATAGTGAATTTCGTGGTCGCCATGCTACGAAATGACATTATTCAAGAGCCAAAAGCTGACCCGCGCGCGCGTGTTCTTTACAGGAAATTCCTCCTCTACCGCGCCGCCGCCTCTGCAGGTGTCGCCATCCCCTACCCTTCCATCTCCCTCCACGCCATCCAGAGACTCCGCTTGCCCGATTCCGCCGAAGAAGTCCAGGGCCTATACATGCAGGTCGCCAACCCCTCCCCGGAAGCCGTCGAGGAGGACGAGGAGGAAGAGAGCGTCACCCTGACCGTCGTCCCTCCGCCCGCGGCACCAGCAGCAGCAGCAGCAGCAGGAGCAGAACAGCCGGCACCGGGTACGGAGGAAGTAGAGATGACGGAGGCGGAGCAGGCGGTGGAGAAGCCCGAGGAGACGCCCACGCAAGCGCTCTTCGCGGCCGTGTCGGCCTGCTCGAATCTGCATCCGGACCCGGTCGAGGAGGATGAAGACGAGGAGGGCTACGAGGGTGTACAGGGCAGTTCGCTGTACCAATCCGGGTTGATTGCTCCCGGTAGTGGGAACGGTGGGTTGCCGCCCCCCATGGCTGGGAGTTCCGGGTGGATCACGGCGGAGAATATGCACGAGTACTTTGACGAGCAGGGGAATTGGATCGGGGGTGGTGAGGAGCCGACATTACCTCTGGGCCCTGGGGCTGGTACCGTGAGGGAGCGGGAAGAGGAAGGTGGGAATGGTGAAGGTGGTGAGAGTGAGGAGACAAAGTGGAGGAGGACGGATTGATTGCTTGATCGGTTGCCTTTGCGGATTGGTGTGGGAATATGTTACAGATGAAAGGGGATGGAGTCTATGAGATATTAAATTGGCTCTTGTTCACGTGTTGTTATTATTCTCAACATGAAGAGACGGCTAGGGCTTCGCGGCCACAAAAAGCATAATTAGCATTTCTGTTCCGAGATTCTTGCGATTTCTCCCTGGGAACTAGCTATTATCAAATGGAAATACAAAAGGAGGGTCACACGGTAGCTACCTAGGTAATGAACATCAAAAACAAAGGAAAAAACAAGAGAGAGCCTCCGTTACATCCAGAAAACAAAGTTTACAAGATAAGTACTCATTGACACTGCTGAAAAGACGCCGTCGCTGGCCGTGGAAGGTTCCCCAAGCTTACCACAAGCTGTAACTACTAGCTATTAAGTAATTATGTAAGTAGTAGGTAGTTACTCCTTCAGAAACCCGTCTCGATCATACAGGCTCGCCGGCGTGGCGCACCCAATTCCCAATCCTATTGCCTTACCTTTTGGCGTCATCACGCTCTCTCTGGCGGTCTTAGTATTATCTTCGGATGCCATGTCGCTCTTGCTGTCAACGCTTTTGTGATTGAATGCGTTGGAAGAGCCTGAAGGTTCCACAGAATTGAACCTCGACTTCGGCGATGGGGGCACGCTCGCATCCTCCCAGATACTGATGGCAGCACCGCTGCGCACGCTGGGGCTTTTGCTGTTCGCAAGCGTGGTCATGGTCTGCATCGTTGGGCTCTCGCTACCTCTCGCTCCCATCCGCCGGTACTGCTGCATCGACTGGCTTCCCGTCTCGCTGTTCATCCGTCGCAGTACCATGACGGACTTGCGGAGATCCTTGTCGCTAGGTACGGAAGTCGGAACCAGATGTTGGGTTGATGGTTTTGATGATGTTGATGCGTCGGTCGTTGCAGTCGTTGCCGCTGTCGGATTCGCGACACTGTTCCGTGACGTTTTAGGTGGTTGGCTGCGCGGCCCCTTAACCGCAGAACGCCGAGGACTGGTATTTGGTGAGTTCGAAAATAGCTTTGGCGAGATCGGATCGTAGGGTACAGCTAATAATGGTCCTGGTTTCTCCGGAGATGGTGTTCTAGACAAGTTGCGCTCAGGGGATGTGAAGGTGTCCGATGCCGTTTTGTCCTTCTCTGTCTGCAAGACATCACCACACGAGTTGGCCCGTGTATGCGACCTTTTCCGGGACACGTTTGAGCGAGTACGGGAATTTGTACCAGGAGAGCTTGTGAGCCCTCGTCCATCTCCCAGGGTGCTGTCCGTTGACCGATGTCGACTATGTCTCTTAGGTGACCCTCGAGTCGAAGTTAATATCAGTGAGCCAGGCTGCGGCGTTGGTCCTGCGTCGTCTCTCTCTTCTAATTCGTGGCTCTCTTCAGGCTCTTCGAGAGTGGGTGAAAATACGGGACCGCCAAAAGAAAGGTGCGGATGTATCGAAATCCGGACGCAGTTCTGTCGTCTGTGGCCCCTTCGCGTACTCTGCGCTGCCTTCAGAGCTGACGTACTCGCCGGGCCATCTCCAGCATCCAAGGAGCTCTCATTCTCAGCAGCACTGGTTCTCTTTTTCTCCGTAGCGTCCTTGGAACTGGAAATGGCCTTCAAGATGGCTGGGTCAACTAGATGATCCTCCTTCGTCTGCTGACTCTCGTACATAGTATGCCGCTGTGCCAGGGTTCTAGTTCCATATGCGTCCTGCGAGCGAGAAGCCTGCTGTCCATCGCAACTATGACTTTGCTGATGGTGCATTTGACTTGGATTGGCTGAATTTGGACGGAGAGAACGTGGATTGTGGCGTGGGACCGTCGTGGTAGTTTGCGCTCTCGCTCTTATAGGGGAACCCCGTCTGTTCGGGGGAGGAGACACAACTGATCCACTCCTGCGCGGCATTTCACTGCTCCGCTCGATGGTGTAACCTGTCTGCCGAGTGGTCAAGCTCCTCCGTGGGGAGTTTCGGCCACCGTTCATCCTCTGGAAGTCGGAAGGGGCAAGGGAGAACTGAGCCGGCTGCTTCTTCGATAGAGATCCTCTTTCAGCGGCAAACTTTCCCCCATTTCCGTCTCCTATCTCTATATCATAGGGACTGAATGGATTGAATGTGGGACAAGGCGGTAAATTCGGAGAATTGAATTCGGGGTCTCCCGATGTTGGTGTCTTCCTTCCATCGTCAAGGATAGAGCTATCTGCGGTTTCCAGGCTCATGGAAGACAGCCGCATCACAGAATCGTCTTTGGCGAGATAACGGAGTGGGCGACAGGAAGCAGGGGGTGGCGGCATCGGCTGCTGTGGCGCTGTCCCCGCAGATTGCGTAGTGATACTTGTAGTGTGCACCCTTGTTTGCGGTTCGTCGAGCATATCGGACTGACTCCCGGGGACGGCCATTTCACTTGGCCGATTCTTCTGGCCTGGCAGTGGCCACGCTGTTGACGTCGGTCTACCATCGGTCTCGTTGTTCATACCCTCTCCTTTCTCTTTGTCTGGGGTGGTTCGCGGTGTCGTCTCTGCGGGGAGTTCAGAGACACCCTCGACGGCAGAAGCAGGCTCCTTTTCCTTTGAGACGGGTTCCTCCTTAGCCCGGGCAGTCTGTTCTGAAGACTCGGACATCGACGTCAGAGAACTGAGCGGAACTGACTTCTGATGTGTGTTCAAGCGGTGTTTCGACTTGGACCTCGAGAGCGAGCCTCGTAGAGAACGGCTTTTGGTCTCTTTCTGTTGGTTCATATTGGATTCCGCCATCAACGGTTGCTGGACACTCTCCCGGGAACCAAGTGGCGCCCATTCGTTGGGTGAGCCATAAGGGTGCTGCCCATAAGGTGGCAGTGGCCGTTCGAGCGTAAGCTCTTCGGTGTCAACATTGGCGCTCTCTGGGTCATGGAGATATCTTCCTTGACTGGCCTGTGCCATTGCCAGAGAGAGGCGATCATGTCGTATCCGTAGCCAGACCACTATCACGACTGTCACCGTCACGACAAACAGGACGGAGCAGCCCACAGAGACTGCAATCACTGTCGTGACATTGATCATTTTGTGTCGTTCTCTGTCTCAGTACCAGCTCTGGAGTAGCTCGTCTCGCGTTCCTCTTTGCAACTCCGTGTCCAACAGAGCTGCAGCTCGGGCGCCGTCCGCACCACAAGACGGGGGTATCAAGAACCAGGGTGAGGACGAGGCGAGTAAACAGGGACGACATTTGGGAACCAGAGGTGGTGGAGTGAGAGGAAGGAGGGGGGATAGTTTGTTGTGGTAGAGGCTGGAATGTGAGTGTATCATTCCCAGGTCTGCAAGGAATGCTGGTGGTCTCCCAACGCCATGATGTCGCAACATGTGTTATTACTTCACACACCCCTTGGACAGATGCCAGGGAAAAAGATAGGAGTCATTCATCCTGTGTCAGATGCCTTGTTTGCTGAGGTCAATCACCAAGGGACTGAATGACACGATAGGAGAACTATGATAGAGACAGTGATGGAAGCCATTGTTCCATCAACCAAGTGTGTACTGCACATGTACATCTGGATGAATACCTGGGATGTACGCATCGAGTTTTGAGCTCCCACAGAAGTAAAGATAAGCTGAGAATGTAGCAAAGGCAGATCACAGGGGGTGGTTGTCAGGGTCGGACAGCTGCAGCAGGACAGGAGTAGCTGGAAGTACTACCCCTCCTCGGCCTGGAGATAGCTCACAAGTGACAAGATACAGCAGCCAAGGTACCTGCTGGCACCATCAGAGACGAGACCAGCTGGAAGCATGCAGACCGCCATGCGGCGCTGTCGATGAGCCACATATGTCGAGGCGCACAGAGTCGGCGTCTCACAGACGAGCCGCGCCGCTCTCTGCTCCATCGACCTCCCGCCTGTATCCACATCCACGCCCACAGCTGGCCTTCATCCCTTTGAGCTCATATGCATCTGCGGGTCCTCCTCACCGGTTCTCCAGACAAAAGAAAAAAATCCTAGACCCTAAACGACACTATCCCCGACTCCCCCGTGGACCCCAGTGGCCGTCTCCGACCAGGCGCCTGACCTACATCGTAGTCATGCACTCAACCTTCCTCCGTGTCCTGACCGGGACGACCGTCGAACTTTCCGGCTGGCTCGCTACCACGTTATCGAAGACTTTTACATGAAAGATGCTGCAGAGCAAGCTGGCGATCATCCGGGACCTCTTGTTGGGGAGCGATGCTGGGGGACGGTGTCAGCGATAGGGGGAGCGCTATGGATGCGATCCATGCCGGTATCGCTTGGTCTGTGAGAACCCCGGGCGTCTCGTGCGCACAAAGAAATTTACATGCTGAATTATGGGTGAATTCACCTTGCAGATCATTGATTCCGGTGCCCGCATCCCACTCCGCTCGGCAGGCCGGGTTTCGCGCTCTGGGGGCTCGACCTCGCGCCGACCTGCCCTACACACTACACAGTCACAACGACTTGGGGAGTCTGTTTCCACTCCGCTGCTCGGTTGGCCGCCGTTAAACTCTGCTGGCTGGTCAAACAAGTCGAACCCAGGGTTCTGCCGGTGCTTCGAGGGGAAACGTCGTCACCGCAACCCCACCTCCGGCCAGAACTTTTGTCCCCGCCCTTGCTATGCGCCGTCCCCGTCGCCAGTATTAAAGGACAGCTCGCCTCGCGGCCTCTGCATCGCAAAGTATCATTCCTTTTCTATCTCTCTACAACTGCGTTAGACCCCCTTATCCGTCACCATGGCTGACGCTCCGATCGCCAACGGCCTCTTCCACCACAACAACACCACTCCCCCGGAGCATCCCAGCTTGCTCTCCCTCTTCTCTCTCAAGGGCAAGACGGCTATTGTTACTGGCACCGGTGCGGGCATCGGTCTTGCCGTTGCTCAGGGTCTTGCTGAGGCCGGAGCCAACGTCGCCCTGTGGTGGCACACCAACAAGAAGGCTATCGAGCGGGCAGCGGAGATCGAGCAGAAGTACGGCGTCAAGTGTATGTGGCCGGGCTTTCTGTTCATGTTGCCCGCGGAAGTGCGCTGATCCCACACCTCTCACACCAGGCAAGGCCTACCAGGTCAACATCAAGAATGCTCAGCAGGTCGAGGAGGCCGTGAACCAGGCCGTCAAGGACTTCAACGGCCGCCTCGACGTCTTCATCGCCAACTCTGGTATCCCATGGACCAAGGGCCCCATGGTGGACGGCCCCATTGACCACTACCTGGATGTGGTCAACACCGACCTGGACGGCACCTACTACTGTGCCAAGGCGGCTGCTGCTCACTGGAGGAGACAGAAGATCGAGGGCACCGACATCTTCGGCAACAAGCTCGAGAACTTCCGAGGTGGCAGCTTTGTCGCCACTGCCTCGATGAGCGGTCACATCGTGAACATCCCTCAGCTGCAGGCTGCATACAACGCCGCCAAGGCGGGTGTCATTCACCTCTGTATGATTCTCCTCCCTCCTTGACCTGGGCGGTCGCGTTTGCCTGCATGAGTATTCGTTGCTGACATTCTCATCCCAGGCAAATCCCTTGCTGTTGAATGGGTCCAGTACGCCCGTGCCAACACCGTTTCTCCCGGCTACATCGCCACGGAGATCTCGGACTTCGTGCCCCAGGAGACCAAGAACCTCTGGAAGGACAAGATCCCCATGGGCCGTGAGGGTCGCGCCGAGGAGCTCAAGGGTGCCTACCTCTACCTCGCTTCGGACGCGTCCAGCTACACCACTGGTGCGGACCTCGTTGTCGACGGAGGCTACACCCTGCCTTAAGCGGTTCTACTAAAATTTCTTTTTCCTTTTTCAAACTCAATCTTTAAATTAAACAAAAAAAGGAGGAAGTCCTAGAATAAAGACGGCTGGAGCCCGGCTTTCTTAGATAGCTTAGATACTTATATCGCCCTGGCAAATAACGCCCAGGGGGAATTGATCTGAACATAACTGAATAGACTTTGATATATATCCACACAAAAGTGGATCGATTGATGGACTGATATCCTGTTTTGGCATTTCTAGGCGTAGCTGTGACGTCTGACGTCATTTCCCCTTATTCCGTCTCAACGTCAGGTACCCGTACCGTATCTTCGGCCCAAATACCGTACCGACTAGTACCTTGTAGTGAAGAGTTTGAAGATTTCCCTTCCCTACGCACTGCATATCCATTCCCCATCTCAACTGCTGCTGCTGCTACAAATACAGTCTGAAGAATGACAAAACTGCGATTTTGTGGCCAGCCCTCTAGTTTTCTATTTATTTTTCGTAGGAGTGCTGGGTTGACACGCTGCTTCTGTCTCTTAAGCATTAATCACACTAACAGCATAAAGATCATGGAGAAGCTGAAGAACATATATGGTATTGGTGATTTTAGTCGTATTGATAGAATCAAGACAACCGATAGCAACTGATATTCTTAAGAGTAGTCAAGCACTTAATAAAAGTTAGGTACCTATCTGCTGTCCGAATACCGCTGAAGATACTCCGAGTACCGCTGAACGTATTGAGCATATCGCTGAAGGTACTGAGAGTATTGAAGGTCTTGGAGATACCGGGTGTACTGGACGTATTGAAGATTCTCCTGGGAGTACTGGGGGTCCTGGGTTGCTGATTCTTCTTCCTCTTCTTCTCCATCCACAGTCTCAGTGTCTGTGCACTTTTTCCTTCTCCTCTGGGCCCAAGCACAGTGTGCGCATGACAGGCTCTCGCAACTGCAGGTCGTAATGCTGTTTAATGTGGTAGTAATTGATGGTGTGGGAGAAGTAGTAGTAGTAGTAGTAGAAGAAGAAGAAGAAGCTGAAATCGATGTCTCACTGGGATAATAGTCGTCGTCGTTGGAGGAGGAGGAGGAGGATCTTCTGCATTTGCTGCATGGGCATGTGCATGTACAGCTCTCTGTTTCTTCATCGGATGTAGTATTCTGATAGGGTCTTTGGTTAGTAAAAATTCAAAGAGAGAGAGAAAAGCTATTTCAAAAAGTCAAAACCGGTACCGTACGTACCATGCTCACCAAATCAACTTCCTCATCCTCCTCCCGGGGAACTCCTCTCTGTGGTTCTACTTTCCTCCTTGCGATGAGGTCCTTGATCTTCCATGCTGCCGCACTCGCTGCCCAATTAACCGTTTTCGCGATCGCCTGCACCGACAGGATGTAGGTAACATTCTTCATGTTCATGTTGTGCTTCTGTGGTTCTTCTTCTCATGCATGGGACCAGGTATCACTGTTATTGGAGAAATTCTCCTCCCCAGAGTTGGAACTGGAACTGGAAAAGGGAGAAGCCGCAGGAGGAGGGGGAGACATGGCCAGTAGGTAAGCTGGTAGATTAGCTGGAGAATGTAGGAGGCATGTATCATACCTTTAGGTAGGAGATGTATTATGCCTGTGAAGAAATTAAATAGCCATGAGTCCAAATGCAAAATGTTTATCTGGTACACGCTGTGAGACACCGAAAAGGAGTAGTAAGTTAAAACAAGGAGAAAGGAAACGAGGGGCAATGGAAGAAGTGGGGAGATCCTTCTGAATTAATGTGGTCTAGCACCTTTGGGAGATACCTAGGTATCTCAGTAGTAAGGTAGTAAGAATGCCATGGATGCTAGTGCAACCTCGACCTCGAGACGAATAATGGTACCAGGTAGATACCAGGTAAGGTAGACCCGGCAGGCAATCCTAGCGGGTTGTAGTATATGGTACTAGGTAGTAGACTGCCAGAATGTTGGGTATAACCTTAAACGGCCCAGGTGCACCCCTATATGTGTATTTGCTTGTGATTTGGTACTGTGGGCTAATCAACCATGGTAATAACAAATGCAACTCTCCATTTCTTCTGGAACCGACCGGAATATTAGGTACTGAGTGTCGAACGTGTTATGTTGTCTGTTGATTGGACAAAGCTCCATATCATAGACAGATGTGGAAACCATAATTTCATGAATAAAGCCCTGTATACAGTACTGTAACCCATCAGAGAACAGAATAGCAATAAGAAGAAAAGCCTAATTGTCGAGTAGCGCATAGAGAACCAAAAGAATATCTAAGCATTGAAGTTTCCCTGTCTCTAGGTCCTTCTCAGAATAGAAATAACACAAACAGTCATTCGCCCATGGCAACGTCTAATGTGAATTGAACTGAAAAATAGAATGAACAATATGAGCAAATCAACCGAAGACTACCCACAGAGGAGCTCTCAAAAGCGTGCTCTTATAATTTCAACAACTTATCTTGTGAGAAACCTGTTATCCATATCACCATACCTGTACAATGTTTTTGCTCCACATTTTGACTGTTTTACTACTCACTTCTGAGACATACAAACAGACAAATCCACCATCCAAAATCTGGTCAGACAGATCCATTAATCCTGACCTACTGAGATGAGATGAGCAGAGCAGCAATGGAAAATTCTTCTCATCTATCATCCTTATCCTTGCCTACATCCTCCTCACCGCTGTCAGCAACAATGCAGTCTGCTCTCACCGTCACAACCACCATGGGCCGAGCAGAATTCCCCACAAACAGAGCTTCAGATTCAGATCCAGCAGAATCACCATCATCGTCGCCCAAGATCAAAATCCTAGTCACCCTGATCCCATCCGTGCTGCTTACGCTCTCGTTCCTCTTCAGCGTCTACTACTTCTTCCGCAGACCGCTTCGTGAGCTCGTCACGTCGTGTTGGCGCCGTCATTCCCACTGCCTGATGGAGCGGAGGACGAGGAAAAGGAAAAATTGGAGACGAAGAGAACGGCAACTCGAGGACGGATATGGACGTCGACATGGATGGGAACTTCTGGATCATGATCTCGATCTCGATCTCGAGGACGGAGACGGGGAGCAAGTAGAAGAGGAAGAGGAAAAAGAATACATAAACCTATCCACTAGCCGCGCGGAGAGTGAGATGTACTACTCATCGACAGCAGAGCCAGGGTCGGAAGTCGGATCTTCAGATCTAAGGTACCTGTCCTCATCCTCGGATGACGATCAGAACGACAATGAAATCTCTTCCAACCCTGAGATACTGTCACACCAGAAAAGAAAGATAAGAAGAAGAAGAAGAAGAAGAAGAAGAAGCAGCGGCTACTCATCCCTCCCCCTTCAACCCATCTCTGTCCCAGAACCGGAGGCCGTCTCGTCTTCTTCCATCCCACCTACACCCCTCGCCAAATACTTCGACCACAGCACGCACAGACTGCGGAGGGAGATCGTCGAGCCGCCGTCCCCGCTGACACCCGGATGGGAGCGGAGGCTGCGTCGGCGGATCCACGAGGGGAGGGGAATCGGAGCGTGGATGGATCGGATGGTGGATCGAGCCGTGAAGGGGTTTGAGAGGATGGTTGAGGAGGATGATAATGATCATTATCGTGATGGTAACAGTGGTAGTGGTTATGGCCAAGAACAGCTTAAGAGAGGTACTGTTTGATTGGGGCCGGGGGGGGGGGGGGGGGTTTCAGAGATCTGTTCTAATCAGTTGTTGTATCAACAGATTCAATCAATCACTATATGATTTGATCTACTACCTGTCGTCCACAGTGTCGAGTAGAGCCAGCTAGCTAGCCCCCTCTCAGTTCAATCCCAGATACGTACTTAATCAGTTCTTCCTTTCGATCGATTCTATTCTAAAAAGCATCCTTGTTCCTCTCCAAAAACTCCTTCCAGGTGGTCGGCCTGAGCCCAACATCAGCCAGCGGCTCCAAGCCCTCTTTCAAGCTGCGGCCAGCATAGTACCCGGGCTCCTCGATGAAAAGGTGGTTCTCAAGCATCTCATCCGCCATGGCCGGTGGGAAGAAGCTCTTGTACGTCTGCGCGTCGACCTGGACGTACCGCGCCTGTTTGCCGGTGACCTCTTCGAATTCCGACAGGATCCGTGACGGCGTATAGTAGTCGGCGGCTGCGAGGATCTGAGCCCCCAGGAACTTGGAGCGGTGCTTGAGGGCTGCGATGACGAATTTTCCTGGGAAAGAAAGTTAGTTATGCTTGCAACCCGTATTTGAGAGGGTCCGGGTTGATCTTTTTTTTTCCTTTTTTACTTACCCATATCCTCCACAATATCAATCAGCGGAAACTTGGCCTCCTTGTCAACCGGATACACCAGAGTGTACACGCCATCATCACCGCGCCGTAACATTCCAAGGTTGGTGTAATTCGTCATGAAATATCCGGGCAGGACAAACGTACAGGGGACCCCCGTGGAACGGATGTACCGCTCGACCTGCGCCTTGAGATCAAAGTGCGGAACGTGCCTGAGCCGGCCACCAGAAGCCTCGGTCACGTCCAGCAGCGAGGAATATATCAGATGCTGCACACCGGCCTCCTTGGCGGCGTCGGCGGCGTTCTTGCCGTGGATCAGCTCGGCGTCGGGCTGCTGCCCGCCAGTAGCCCAGCCCGGGGTGGTTACGAGGAAAACGGAGTGTGAGCCACTGATGGCTTCGGTGAGGGAAGGCTTGGAGTTCATGTCGGCCTTTAATAATTATACTTGTTGTGAGGTTTTCTGTTTCACTAGTGGTTTGGGGTTGGGTGTTTGCCCAGCTTATACATACACTTTTCACTTCGACGCCCTGTTTCAACAAAGCCTGTGCCGCCGGTTTCGACACATCCCGTGTGATGCCGCGGATCTTGAACTCCTTGGAGAGAATGGCATCCGCGAGAATCGAGCGGATAACCGAACCTCCCTGGTTACCGGTTGCTCCAAAGACAGTGATGAGCTTGGACATCGTTATTGTTCCAAGGGGGGGCAAGGAAATTGACAGAGAACCAGCGATGTGATTGCAATAACTGATTCCTCTCAGTGGATCGAAACGAATTGAAGTGCTGTACATGCTACATCGTATCTGAGAGTTCATCCCGGTGGTTTATATAGTAGAGCCGTCTATCTATATGGGATATCCAAAGGATAGATCCATGGATATCCGTACATGTCAACGTATTTCCTTTTCGGGTTTACTTTCGGCCTCGGGCTTCATGATGTTATGTAAGGTCGAACCTGATTTCTCAAACACTTCCCGTCTTTCGGCACGTATATTATTACTAATAAACACCGAGAGACCGAACCTTAACTAAGCTTTCTCTCTAACGTACATATAGTTCTCCGGACAAGTTAATGGATTAGAATCACTCTATAGTACCGAGTAAGTAACATCTCAGGATGCAAACCACCTGTCAGAAAAAGTGAAACCTGTCTTTCAATTTTACTCATCCCTTGAGAGTTTCACAGGATACGTCATCGTCAGGGGCTTTCACATGCTTCATCTCGGTCTTTTACCTTTCAGGCCCCCCAGCGAGCCCCAACGACGTTTACAAAGTGCAGGCAAGTATCGGCGTACTTGATAAACTTTACGTGTAAGGAGCCTAACCTACCTAACGACCTAAACTTATTATTCAAGTCCACGAAGGAGACCATTACAATTTCTCTCAGAAATTTGTTTCTTTTTACAAGATAAATTAAGAGTATTTTCTAGTATATACGTATAACTTATAGGTTCTGATTCTCTGTGTCTTCGACTGTTCGTTTCAAAAAGAACCCGTCTACTACCTACCTTTACATAGACCAAGTCCACACCATGGCAATAACCATCGGCATCGCAGGCATCACAGGCAAACTCGGCCGCTGTCTCGTCTCGCACCTCATCAAGCGACAACAAGAAGCAGACATCACAATCAAAGGCTACTGCCGCGACGCCAGCAAATTCCCCTCCTCTTCCCTCCCATCCCCATCCCCATCTGTCCAAATCCAAATAATCCAAGGCTCCCCTCCCCCTTCGACCCCTCCACAATCCGCTCCTTCGTCACGAACTGCGACGTCATCGTCTGCTGCTACCTCAGCTACCACCTGCCCTCCGACTCCGAGCTGCTCATGGTCGACGGACAGAAGATGCTCATCGACGCGTGCGAGGCGGCCCATGTGCCGCGGTACGTCGCGGGTGATTGGGCGCTGGACTACACGAAGCTGCAGTTCGGGCAGTTGGTTCCTATGGATGCGATGAAGCGGGTTAAGGACTATTTAGATGAGAAGGGGAAGAAAGGGGGGAAGGTGAAGGGGGTGCATATCTTGACGGGGGCGTTCACGGGCCGTATTTTAATATGTTGGATCTTGGAACTGGAACAGAAACACCGACGTTCCGGTATTGGGGAGAGGGGGATGAGGTGATGGAGGGGAAGTACGTAAGATGATGCTGCTGCGTTTACCGCCAAGGTCGTGTTGGATCCTGATGCTACGGGAGTTTTGCGATGTAAGTACTTGTATTGTACATACCTTTCCCAGTGGCTCCAATATTTTTCATTTTATAGGGTCTTGCTTGCACGATTTAAAATAAACTGATCATATGTAATATATCCAGTCGTCAGCGGCCGTGCCACAATCCGTGAGATCGCGGCGTCGTTTGGAAAAGTCTACGGTATCAAGCTGTACCTGGAGAGGCTCGGATCTCTCGATGACCTGTACAAGCACATGCACCAACTCCGCGCCGAGAATCCCGCCGATATTTCCAAATATATCCCACTGTATGTGTTATTTGCCTAGCCGTTCCTTTTGTTTAGAAGTTTCGATTCAACACATGACTAAGATGTAATCCTGCGTAGGTTTTTTACAACAGACATTGGTAGGTCCGCAATTGGACAATTCCAGATATCCAGACGTCAAGCCCGTGGATTGGGAGAGTCACATGGCAAGATGGCCCCTGGAACAGTTGACAGCGGCTGTTGCGACTGTCGGCTCTCAGTTGTAAAAGGTCTGATCATCTTGCTGTCCATTTTGTTGATACGTATCATTGGGATTGGTGGATGGCGGTACATGTGTCTGTGGCAGAAGTTTGAAAATCGCGTACGGAGCCGCTTTCCCATTCTGGAAAACAATCTCTGATCTCCTTTTCATACTGTTGACCATGCATACTAGTGTGCACCTCTTGACCTGAACACTCGAACAGCTGAAGACATAGACCCCATAAGAGTGAGTGGAGATGAGACCAACTAAAAGCCCCGGCCAGAGTCCCAAGAGTATATTCACATAACACCCCTCTATTATCCATATTCTGGCCCCAAGCCGGATTCAATTCTTTCTTAGTTGCACTGAAGTAAAGAGGCGCAACTGCGACATACCAGTGGAGTCATTAACCAAGAAAATGGACAGGAATCATTTTTATCCAGGGAATTAGAGAGGAAAACAAGGAGATGGGATATGAGGACCGAACGCAGTGAAAGAAAAAGTAGCAGTACTAACCAGTTCGAAATGAGGCCGACAGGCTGCAGCGAAGCTGGAAATAGATGGCTCTTATACTGCCTGCCGTATATTCTCAACCAAATAAGTAAACCACACACTCCCACAGGCATTTGACCTTGATACCAGACCAAGTGACAGATAAACGCCGATTTTCTCGATTTTCACCAAACCAAGTAATGAAGACCGAATATCAACAATCGCTCCAGGTAGAATCATGAACAGAAGAAATGGCTAGACCAGGTGACAGGCCACGCCAGTCAAGAAAGGGCAAGAAAAATAAGCTCGCTAGGAATTCAAAAGGAAAAGAAGATGGGAAGAAGAAAACAAGAAAATCAAGTCAGAGAAAGTAAAGTCTGCGCCTCAAATGTGTTCGAGAAAGCTCTTTAGATCCAGATAGCAGGCAGGGTGACCCGCGTTCTGACACTGCCTGTAGAGCAGAGCTCCCGACATTCGACAGACTGACTAGACGGCAATTTATTTCCACATATACCGAGTTCTGCAGATGCTGTAACTGCATCCGTAAAAGAGCTTGCATATGATGGAAATGACCATAGCAAGCCGTCGAAACATGCAACGCAGGTCTAGTCGAGCATTACTCAGGCTGAAATACAGCCCGTTCAAAGGCTGTACCGCCTGTCATATCCATCTCCCATCATCTCACGCCTTTTCATCCGTACCGGCCATCTGAACATCCTGTCCAGGCTCCGTAGCAATTGGCCTCTTGACATCACCATACCCTGGTACGTTCTGCTGCGGCGGTTGCTGCCCGCCATTGGCACCTCTGGCCGGAGAACGCTTTCTTCCTAACCTCTCACACCAGATCTCTGCGCTGACGAGGGTGTCATTCACCACACCGCTAACTTGTGCCATCATGTCCAAGCCCTCCTGAGCAAGGACAAGGATACGATGCGCGCTCATGGCTGCATCTGACGGGCTCGAGGACGAAGTTGGCGGGGGGTTCGATGTTGATGCGATCTGGAACCGCTGAGGCAGAGAAGTAAGATGTCTCCGGACCAGGTTACGTGCATTCTCAGGCAACGCACCGCCGGCGTACTTCGAGACGATATCGACCACCTGTTTCAGGGTAGATAGCACGTCCTCCTTGACTGCCTGAATCCGCTGGGAGAGTTGGGCGCGGTTCAAGGAACCTCCGGTCTCAGCCGCGGCAGATGCATCCGCAGTCTGCTGCTGCTTCGCGCTGTCCCATTCCTTCAACACGTTCTTCAGGGCGACAATGGCGTTACCCAATCGCCCATTCGCCCAACGCAGCCAGGTCAGGCAGTACTGCAAGCTGCGGAGTGACTCCTCACTCATGGCAACACCCAAACCGGAAGTTGAGATCATCAAGCGGCTCTGCCAGGTGGACGGGCTTCGAGTCGTGGTTCTACCATCCTTTGACGTCATGGCATTGTCTCCACCAATCTCTTCA
Source organism: Thermoascus crustaceus (assembly GCF_041956765.1). Taxonomy (NCBI): domain Eukaryota; kingdom Fungi; phylum Ascomycota; class Eurotiomycetes; order Eurotiales; family Thermoascaceae; genus Thermoascus; species Thermoascus crustaceus. The sequence goes on along the minus strand of NW_027192527.1, from coordinate 3,238,231 downwards.
TAGGATGGGGACCGATGGTCATCATAAGGCGGGAGAGACTCGGTGGATGACAGGTCCGAAGATCGTCTCACCGGGTGCGACAGAGAGGGATCCGCAAGGCCTTTCTCGATATCCATCTGGTCGGGGTTATTTTCCTCATTGACCTTCCTACGCTTACTGCGGGCTGCCTCGGCCGATTCTCTCCGTTCCAGCACCCAGCGGATGCCACCCTCGACGCCCGTCTTCCGGCCCACGGTGCCCACTGTGTTTGCGACAGGAGACCCGATATTGCGCTCCAGGAACTCCGCGCCGGATTTAAAACGCGGGGAGTAGGACTTGGAGTGGGTATATGCGGCTCTGGATCCATTTATAGCAGAGGAGATCAGGGGATGGGTGGAAGTCAGCAGGGATAGCAGAGGCTCGGGCTGCTGCGTCTCCCGCGCCGCGGTACGTGCGGGGGAGGGGACCTGCTGCGACGAGCGTGGTGGTCGAGGGGATTGGCCATAGTCTGAAGTAGACAAAGTAGTCCATCAGCACCCACGTTCCCATAGAAAATTCTCAACATGAGCAGCCGGCACCTCTCGGGCAGCCAGACACATACCTGAGCGCAGCCCCTCCAGGGCCTGGGCGGCCTCGATGTCATCCATTGAGAGCACACTGGTGGCCCGTCGAGTGCGGTCCTCGACGCTGGCGTTACTGTCGATGTCCATCATACTGGCAGACTCATGCTTCGCGGCAGAGGCAGAGGGAGACGAAAAGGAGGGGGGGGAGGGGGAGGAGGATGAGAATGAGAGGGAGCGGAGGAGGCGCCGTCTCTGACGGAGGAGACGACGGCAGCGGGCGACGGCGACGACACGGTGAAAGGAGCAGCCGATATCTCCGGGCGATCCTCCATGGCGGATCTTTCTTTGGTGCTTTGTGTTGGTTGTTCCTTCCGAGACGAAAGGTTTCTCGCCCGCACGTGAAAGCGACGACGGTGACGAGACCGACCAGGGTGCCGCCCAGCCAGTCAACGCCGCGATGCCCGGGGGATCCTGGGAAAAGAAGGAGAAAAGATGAGCGTCAAGCGCGACTCGGAATCAAGCCAAGCACCGACGAGGCGTCTCACATACGTCCTGGACGAGTTACACCGTGTACAGCAGCAGATGGTGATCCCGCAGCAGTGCGATATCGGTATCAGATGCAATATGATACCACCGCACCACGTAGCACGGCCAGGGAGACACTGAAGATGCAATGGACAGAGCGCGTCACCATGCAACAGAGGGTCGGTCAGTCGGCCTGGAGAGGTTTTTCACGCGCGCTGTGTCTTAACATCGCGAGGTCTCGTCTCTTTCTTTCAGTCCCAGATGCCCCAGCGCTTCTACGATCACATGCCCCGTGCTGCAGCAATACGCGGGCCCTGATAGGCTGAGGCGCTGCTCTTTCCTTACGTCGGGCAGCGCGAGCCCGCTGGGCCTTGACATGTGATCCCCCCCCATCGGGGAATATACGCGATGCCCCGTGCTCGGCTGCCCGCTTGCCCTTGCGGGTTAGCAGAGCACGTGCCCCGTCCGGTCTGGCCCCAGTCTGGGCCCGGGGCGCTGGTGCCTAACCGACTAGTTCTATTAAGTGTACAGTGCTCCGGGTCAAGTTGCTTCGTATAATTCCAACATGTATTTCTTCCAAGCTGTGTCCTTCTAATCTTTACAGTTCTCTAAGCCTCTAGGTCTACATCCCCGGGTCTTCAACTCTCAAAAGCCAAGAGACAGCAGCGGATGCCTCTAGACTAAGGAAATACATACTGTCATCCAACAGAAAACAACAAGACTCACACAGGGTATCATGGCGATACTGAACAATTAGAAGGAAAATACAAAAGGCTTCGAAGATCTTTGTCCAGACCCGTACCCATTCCAATGCGGTGGATTGGGGGAAAGGGAAAAGAAAACAATGTCCTCAGATGTTCTGGACCGCACGCACACTACATCCATGTAGTGCGGTTTACTCGACCGACGCTCCATCGTCGTCGTCGTAGTCAAAGGCAGCCAACGCCTCAATGGCGTCATGGCCCTCGAACTCCTCGTCGCTATCGTCCTCGGCCTCCTTGGCCGCCAGGCGCCGCGACATCTTGCTGCTAACCTTGTAGCAGCTGTAAACCGTGTGCCGCACCAGCCGTGCGGGCGAGTTTCCGGTCTTTATTTGACACAGAGTTTCGCCAACCGCGTACAATGCAAAGTTGGATCGTGGATATCTCTCATAAGTACAGGAGGCAAGCAGCTTCTTCCACTCGTACTCGCTGTTGTGCCAGATATGGACCAGCGGGTGGTCGAAGGCGGGAGGCCGGATCGCGTGCACCCGGTCGGCTGCTGCCTGCGTGCTTACTGCAAAAGGCTGCTTCGAGAAACGCAGCCAGGTATCGTGCGCCTTTTCGACCTCCCTCTTGACATCCATCAGCGCCAAATGCAACTGAAGCCTCCCTTCATCGTTCTCACGCTTTGCTCTCCCCATTGCCTCGTTCCACGGTCGAACAAGATCCCCATCCTTGCCATTGTATGCATCCACCCTGTCACAGAGCTGCTCGAAGCTACCGAGGAGATCATACCTCTTCTTCCCGGCAACTTCGAACTTTAGGTAATCAATGATATTCGAAGGCTTTGCTCTGTGTCTTCCGGAATCCTTGTCCTTGTACGCAGGGGGAAGTCGCATCCGCGGGCTGATCTTCTTTCGGTACTTCTTCCAGGCCTCCTCAGACAGCTGTACACCCGCCTTGCGACCGTCGACAAGATAACTGAGAAGGCTTGCCAATTCCTTTGCTTTTTCACAGTTGACAGACCCTTCGTCATAGACGATCTTTTCGTGCTCGACCGTACAGAGTTCTAGGTTTGAAAGAGTCAAATTGAACATGAAGGTTCTCTCCAGGAATTCATCCGTCGAACAAATCTCCTTCATGGGAGTTGAATGTTTTTTGAGCCCAAAGAATTCGGCTGGAGGAAAATCCTCTGAAAAGGGCGTATTCTTGAAGCTCTTGACAATACCCCGATCCCAGCAGATCCATGGCATGTCGCCGTCATAGTCACCACCGGAAAGTATATGTGCGAGGGGAATATCCCCCGTGGTTGGGAACACAATCACATCCTTGAAATGTCGCAGTTCCGGCTTCCAGACGGCCCTTCGCCGCTGAATGTCCCAAGGAAAATGGGCAGGCAGGCGACCAACCAGGACATCGACGCCGTCAAGCAGATTGTCCTCAAACGCAGGATCCTGCCACTGGGTCGAAAACCCAAAGTGGACTTCGTCCGGCTTCAGTACTCCATATGGATCGGCAATACAATACGCATATGTTGAAAGTGGCACCCGGATGTGGAGATCCTCAACATAGCGGTCCAGTGTGGCTTTCAGACAGTGGCGGAGGCGCGTCCTTAGAGGCAAAAAGTCGCGGGGTGAAAATCCCGCTTCAAGGAGTCGGATGATACACTCAGTGTCATCAAGGATCCATTGATCCAAGCGCCTGAACTTGTTGCGAGACAGTCCATCCTCTGCCATGGGTCTAATCTTCTGTATCAGACTCCTACAGAGGATGATACTGCCTCGTTCAACCACTTCTGCGAAGTCTTGATACATATCCTGTATGCCACTGCGCATAAGCTCTGCGACATATTCCATCATCTGCCCTCCATGCTCCAATATTGTGAGAAGCTGAACATTCAGATCCGCAGGATGCAAAGGCTTTGCCCAATTTGCGACTTCAAATGTCAGCTGCTCGTCATCAACAGAACTGGGGTCCCAGTAACTAGGGTGCGGCTTGACTTTCAGTTGGGAATCGGAAATTTGGATCCAGAAGCCCCTGTTCCCTGCTGAAATCGAGGAATTATGTTTGTCCACCATCCACAACCCTTTCGCTCCTGCGATACGACCCTGAAAGCAACTGGGAGTGCTGCCAGAAATACCCAGGTTGTCGCAGATTTCTCTCGCGAGGGCTCTTGACATTAGAGCGCAGCCATCGTTCATAACACGCCTGCCTGGGATGTCTTTCAAATGAAGAACCTCCTCCGGTCGCAAAACAACGGTAGCCCATGTTTTCGAAAGTCCTAGGGCAATTCGCTGAAAGAGCTTGCAGTCCGACTGTTCGATGTTCGCGTCGCGGGGCATGTGCCACTCAAGCAATGCCTCGAGGCTCATCGGGGTATGCTGGTCACAGGCCTGATTGATTGGGGCTAGCACAGGTGGTCGCGGGTTACTGTGGTCGAAGTCCACGCCATCGATCGCGAAGAATTCAACTCTGAATCGAATATCCCCGTTTGTCTTCCGTTTCTTCACCTCGACATAGAATGGCCTCCACTTTCTCCCAAGGCAGTGGTGGATATTTTGTGTCAGCCATTTCACTACGCTTTCCTGCAGAAGAGATGGCTGGGACGTGAACCTGAGGTGCGGTGGTGGGCGTGTTGGGGCCGGTATGGTCAGGCTCAGGAAGCGATCAGACCCGAACCGTCTGTGGAAGCGACAGGACCGCTCTACTTTCAACGGGTTCAACTTCAACTTGAAAATGCCGGGTTCGTGTTTTTCGCACCAATCCAAGTCACCAGTGAGGAGCACAACCTCTGAATGCTTGCCGGTATTTTTAAACAGGTTTTCTGCAACGGCCCAGGCCCTGGCAGCGGACTTTTCGGGAACAGGCCTACCGCATTGCTGGCTGTGATTCCCAACCCAATGCCAAAACTTCTCATAGTCGTAAGACATGCTACTCCCTGCAAGCATCTTATTCAAAGGTATACTCCAGGCTCTAGCGATCCTTTCCAGTTCGTATCTGTGCCGTAGAGAGACGGAGCTCGAAAATGTTTCTTGGCTGGAAAATGGGCCGTGGTGAAGAAGTTCATCGATGAGCTTTTGCTGGTCTGGATTCTGGTAACTTTGTCTAGGAGGGAAAAACACATTTTCCGCTTGGTCCTTTATCTCTTCACTGAGCATGATTCTACTACTTTGGGTAAGATCCTCATCCATGGGTTCTGTGATGTCCGTATTAAATGAGGTACCAAAAGCGCGGGAGCCTTGGGAACTGAATATATGAGACGCTGTAGTTGTGGAGAAGCTGACGGTTGGGTCATCTTTTGGTGCAGGGTCTCTGACAGGCTTCGAGAGCGCCATGTATTCGAACATGGTGGATTGTCTTTTCTTGGTCTTCCTGGAATCGAGCTCCTGCGAGCCATCAATAGACGAATTAGGTGTGCCTACAGCAGCAAAATCGAGTTCATCGAAATCGGAGTCATCAAATTCGTCCTGCTCTTTCACAGACGGGGATCGATCGGCGGGGCATGTGACTGGGGAACTAGGAGCTGTGATAAATACCTCTTTTCCCTCGCTCGACTTTCGTTTAGTCAATACTGGCCGGTCCGGCACCTTGAACTCGGCTTCGGCGGCATCCCTTGCCCGCTTGGGTCCATTTGAAAGATCCCTGGGACTATCCAATGGGCCATTCGACCCTTTGGTGAGGAGGTATATCTCATCACGGATCAGTTTGTCAAAATACTTGAGACGTTCCTCACGTTCCTCCTTCGGGATGGCCTTATAACCGTCCGTCCGCAGAAAGCTGCTTCGAGCCGGCAAGGTGCCGGCTTCCTGGTGCGGTTTGAACGCCCAGCGCGACAATCGGGGCTCTGCCCACTCTTCAAAATTGGCAATGACGCTCTGGATATCGGCACTGCGATTGTAATATAGCCGCCTGAGGCCCTGGAAGCACTTGTTCTCGAGGGTCTCCTTCTTACTCTCCCGGGTCGATGGCGAGAATATAGGCTCGTTTAGAATGTGAAGGTCGTATTTCACATTGAGCTTCTCGATGATGCGATCCAGCTCCCTTCCGTTCTTGTCTTCCGAGGGAGTACGAGGAGCCGTCCGGTTCGCCATGGTAGGTCAGGAATGGCGAAGCTGCACTACCTATTAACTGTGCCTGCAACAATTTCTCGCATGCATGAAAGAGCGTGGGAGTCGAAAGACGGTCGGAATCCGGAGGCACTTGTTGCAGCCAAACGCGCTCAAGCACGCATCGAAGCAAGACCCACAGAAGCAATTGACAAAAGCCACTTGCGCGGAATGAGAATAAGAGGGAATATGGAAAATAAGAGGCCTGTTCATCTGGGACCGAAGTTATAAGTTCAAGATCCCGGAAAATAGACGTCACAAAGCACTTGTCGAGAGTAGCAGGAAATAATAAGCCATGTAGAAGACAAGAGAAGAAGACAGAACCAAGGCAACGACAAAGAAACCCAGGTAGGCAATCCTGCATGGGGTACTTGTGCAGTTTCTGCGGCGATTGATATTGCGTATGTGACTGAGGGGCCAGTACGTGAACAAAGCAGGCGGGCACATGCAGCAGCAGCAAGGGCGGGCGGGGAATGATCAGAAGAGCAGGAAAAAAGAAGCAGTTATAGTCCACGTCCCATTCAAAAGCCGCAGCACAAGATTATTGTCTTTGATCCTTGTCTGGTCTGCTCCCCTTATCACCCTTATCCCTACTTTGTACAGGCCGGGAGTAGCAAAATAAGCGACTGATATGATGGGTCTCAAAACATCAAATCAAACAGGGACATACATACATCAACAGTTAATCACTCTGGAACTCAGTGACCAAACAACATGATTGCAATTGAATTGGAAAAAAGTACGGTTCTGATGATGTCTCTTTTGCCCGCCGGCATCGGGTTCGAGAGTGATTCCTAAGGCTCGGCCCGGGCGGCGGGACATTGGAAGCGGGTTGCCCCGCCCAACCTCTCTCTGGCCCTAATGCAATTTTTACTAGGGGCTGCTCCGCCCCCACCATGACTCGCGTGAACCTGTTACTACAGTTACCAGCAGACAAAAGGACGGTCAAGGCATCGCAAGAAGCAGTGAATTTAACTAGAGAATGGACCTGATATGCAGAAAAGTGACAGTTTCTCATCTACGGTAGAGAGAGATGGGAAATGGAATCCCAAAAAGATTGTGACAGCGCCAAGCCTTTGGATGCCGTGCATGGGATGGATTGCGGGGTACGGGCCGGGAAGGAACGGTTCAATGGATGCGAACCTTCTCGACTTGCAGCATGCTATGCCACCTGGCACCTGCACCTGAGTTTTGTGGTACAGGTAGTACCTTAGTAGGTAGGTATGAGACGAGAGAATATATATCCTGAAATAGAGAAAATATGACCCGCAATACTATCACCGTACATAAAACCAGATAGTGGGCATTGGACAAGATCAGGTAGGTTGCTGGGACTACAAAGTCAGAGACCACGTGATACTCTTCTGCCCACCATAGAGATAGGTAGAAAATGAAGTTGGAAGTTTCTCACTCATAAACCATAACCAATTGAGTAGTACCAGGTCGTATGTACATGTACTGTACCCAAGTACCCTGTATCGTACAAAAAGACATGCAAAAAAAAAAAACCGTGCACAGACACCTTCGAAGCCCATAGTACTACCGGCAAGGTTATTTCATCAGAACAACCACGACACAAAAGTCCTATAGAACCAATTATACTGCTGCTTCGACCCGGACTCGGTCGCCTTCCTCGCCAGAAACGCCGCCTCCTCACGATCGATCTCCTCTTTACCCGTCCAGAGATCCGCCATTTCGGGCTTGACCCCTTTGCACTTGGTCACGGATTTATACCCGAAGATGAGGATCAGATAGACCGGAATGCCCAGGTACGCCGTGATGAAGGACTTGTAGTCGAAGTTGCCCCATTTCGGGCTGTGCGTGAACACGTCGAACGACTTGGTCAGGGAGATGATGATGCAGAAGACCAGGGCGCCCCAGGACCCGTAGACGCCGAGCGGAGCCTTGTACGCGAGCGCAGAGTCGGGGACGCTTTGGGCCCTCCGGGCCCGGACGAAGTAGATGTGCGTGACGAGGATGGAGACCCAGGTCAGCAGGCCGAAGATGGTGACCAGGTTGACGAAGTATTTGAAGACGGTTGTGGAGTCGCTGGAGACATTCATGTAGGCGAGTAGGGCGAAGAGGGAGGAGACGCCGAGGGCGTAGATGGGGACGCCGCGCCGGTCGGTCCGGGAGAGGAAGGCGGGTGCTTTCCCCTCGCGGGAGAGGCCGTAGATGGTGCGGGTCGCGATGTAGAGGTCCGAGTTGGCGGCGGAGAAGACGAAGAGGAGGATACATGCGTTCAGGATGTCGGGCAGGGCGGGGATGCCGGCCAGTTCGATGGCCACGACGAAGGGGGAAGCCGCGGCTGAACTGTCGGCATCGATGGCGAAGAGGAGTTTCGGGGAGTTGTACGGCACGATCATGCCGAGCAGGAAGACGCTCAGAACGTAGAAAACTAGGATTCGGTAGAAGGTGAGCTTGATCGCGCGGGGGATCGTTCTGCGGGGGTTCTGAGCCTCGCCGACGGTCACACCGACGAGCTCGGTGCCTAAGTAGGCGAACGTGGCGGAGACCATGGTGGCCCAGAATGCGTAGAATCTTCCCGCGGGGGTACCCTCTTCGATGTATGAGTTGAAGGCGCCTGGTTTCTTCCAGTATCGGAAACCTTTTCTGTCATGGTCGGGGCCGCCTCCCAGCGCGAGAATGAGGGACAGGAGGATGAGTCCGAGGATGACGATGACCTTGAACGAAGAGAGCCAGAATTCGAATTCACCGAAGAATCGAACGCCGAAGTAGTTGATACAGATGATGAGGACCAGGAATATCGTGATCCACACGCCGGGATTGACTCGATCAGCGGGCAACCAGAACGATATTACGAGCGCACCTGCCGTCAGTTGGTTCGGTGTGACGATGATGTACTTCAACCAATATCTATACCAGAAATAACCAATTAGAAAAAAAAATACGGTGCACGAGCAGTCAACAAGGGAGCTAGAACTTACGTCCATCCCAGAGTAAACCCGAGAGCAGGGTCACAGAATCGAACGGCATAACCGGTAAAACCAGAGGGCAGAGGCAACCAGGCGGCCATTTCTCCAAGGGCACACATAACCAGATAGACGATGAATCCAACAAAGGCATAGGAAATAAGGATAGAACCAGGCTGTGATGGTCAGGACCAGGCTATCGTATACCATGATTGCGGCGACTTACCCCAGCCCTGAAAGAAACAATGTTAACATCATAAGCATTTTCGAATAGATCTTGGGCATACTCACTTGGCAAGAGCACTTCCGGTACCAATGATCAAACCCGTTCCAATAGCGCCACCGATGGCTGACCGCTGGTTAATTGGGAGATATTCAATTGCACTGGCGACAAGAGGAGCATATACCAATCATAGTGATGTGACGAGCTTTCAGACCACGCTCGAGCTCGACTCGCGGGCCATCGCGGACTACTCCATCCTCTGGAGCGACAACAGCACCGGCACTGTACTCATTCTTGGTCGGACTCTCCACCGAGGCCCCGTCCTCTTTGCGATTCCATACCGCCATCTTGAGTCTGGTCAGTCGCAAGACCTACGCAGAGACTCTAGCGGCAAGTTGCCACTGTCGCCCTATTTAAAAGCGCTTCCTATAGCCACGTCAAAGTTGTAGTAATTGCAAGGGCTGGCTATTTATCGATGGACAAGCTGGAGGAGTTAGGCACAGCTATTGAATAGACGAGAGCTTGCCTTGTCGGAAGACGCAGAGAGGAAAGATAGGAATGGTCAATTGCCTCGTCTTGTTCGTACCTCAGCTAGGTAGGTAAAAGCAGAGGAAACGCGCGCAGGTGCGCCGGGTTGGGGTTTTGAGGGAGCCCGTGGACAGCAGGCCACGAACCGGGAGATAAGGCCCCTCCTCGACGCATTGAAGATCTGAGCGGAATGGGATGAAGCTTCGACCCACGAGGAGCGGAAAGGCTTGGGTTGTAGCACTGCTTCCCACTAACTGCATCCGCCAGCGCCACCAGGCATCTCTGCCCGCTTACCTCGATCAAGCACCGGTTCAAGTGCCCCGGCCGGGGCTGCGCCTACAAGCATGCGAAGCAGGTCTGACTGCATTGAATGTGTCCGGGAGTCGAGAGCCCTAAGAGGCTATACTGCACCCCTTACGGAGTACACGGGCGTGCCGGGACACCCACAACATCTTGTTGGGATTTAATTTCTCACCGGCAGTGATTTGCGCTTTCTATCGCCAAGACCAGACAAAAGGCAAACTAGCCATGATAAGCTGAGCTCTGACGGAGGCGCAGCCCGCAGGGGTTGCATCGGTCCTGGATTATGGTTATCAGCGGCGTGTTTCCCATGGCGGAAACGTTCGAGAACATTGAGGGTTCTGGGGCCGCACGGTGGTCTGTGTGCATCGAAGGTTTGTTCCCTAAATTGCCCAAGACGGAATGCTGTACACGAACCAGCACAACTCAAAGCCCGAAAAAAAAAAACAGAGTCTTCTCCGAGCTGACAGGTGGCCCGAACGTGCGCTGATCAACACGTGTCACGTGTGAGGCATGCAACCTAGGCAGATCTGGCCCGGTCTGGGGAAAGCTGCAAACAACCAACCTTACTGTGATTCTATTATCCAATATCCAGAGATCTTTCGGCCTCTCCGCCGCGGAACTACCGCTCGGGGACCGAGTCCACCGCACTGCGTCCCTCTGCAAAGGAGAAAGTCTCCGACGGTGCATAATCAGCGGGCGCTTTTGTTTGGAAACAGCTGATTCTGAATAATCCTATCTCTTCTCGTCCAGCTCGCTGATCCACTTTGTTCCGAGTAGACGGTATCGGCTCGGCTTGTCCAAAACGAGTTTGCCATGACTGGCGGGATGCTCCCGCTAAACAGAGCTCTCCTATCAGCGAAACCCAGACCTCACCGAGTTGCAGGCCCCTTTCATCTCTGTCTTCTGTCTGCTTAATGACAGCGTTAGTAAAAATGTGTCCTGCTCTGTGGTACGAATACGCAGTACATTCCCGGGCTTGGAAGATCTACAGGATGAACCCCGTACGGAATCGAGATGTCACGGTTCCATTGGAACCCCAAGAATATCCGACGACAACCACTGATAGCCATGGCCAGCCGCATTGGCTAGCCAAGCGAGACAAGAGGGTTTTAGGGTTTTAGTGATGGACAGACGGAGTCAAGAAGGGACCAAACCGCCCAGTCCAGGTGCGGTTGGACGGTTGCAGCAAGTTACTTTTAGGCTTTCCCCGCGCTTCAGGGCTGAACCCCAACTCCGGACGGAGGTGCCCGAAGACAGCCCTCCGAGTTGTTGAGGCTGAAGGCTGAGCTCATCAATACAAGCGCTTCAACCCCGACCTGGCACACATCATGCTTCAACAAACAGACAGCTCACTGGAATATTCTCATGTCTATCTCAGCCAACGGAGACGCCGTACACGGGTTGAGATAGCATGCAAATTTTCCCCTCCCGGCGAGCCGGCGTAGCGCCTCGAAGCGGGAAGGCCGCGCTTGGCGTCGTCTCCGCTGCTGATAACGGCTTGGCGCGCCCCTCACCGCACCTCCTTGGGCAAAGCGGGCGTCGCCGCCCCGCTCTCGTTGGCTGCATCCCCTCATGGTTATCCCGCTTGGAGGCAGCACACCGACGGGGAACCGTCCAGTCGCCTTTTCGAAAGCTTGGACAAGCTTGACGGCTCCCAGATAAATTGATAAAATTGCTCATGCGTCTCTTACCTTATTCTGTTTGCCAAAGTTGCCCCAGTGGCTGACAAACTTGCAGTTATCCCGGGAATGATCGATTTATCAGCAGACCACACACGTGGCTAGGAACGAGGCCCCTTGCATACATATAAATGCCTGAACATCCAAGTGCGTCTGTCACTGTTGAAAGCCAGTGCTACTTTCAGCTTGAACCATTTCACGGGGATACAAAAAAAGCCCCAGACCGCTCGTGCAGCAAGTCATACACGAACTGGGAGCAATGCCACGACGGGCCTTCTCTCCTAAGCAACAGCCTTTGTCAGACCGGGGACGACACGAGAGGAAAGAAGAAAAAGACACAATAGTGAATACCCATAGACTACATGCATTTAATCTCTCTACAATGTACCTTTAAATGACGCGCGAATGGTAGCTTTCGAGGTATAAAGTACTGTGTCAAAATCTTTGACTGACAGTCTCCTCTTAACGGCTTTAGCAGATTACCTACTTTATACACATGTGATTATAAATCTACTTAAAAATTATCATTATTATAGCAGGTAGCGGATCTATTAGGCAAAGTCAGCCCAGATCACACTATCTTACAAACTGGGGCGTTCTGCGAGGCCTCAGTAGTAGGCAATCACGCAAGCCTGGATAGGAGTTGGAGATCTCTTTTAGGAGGGAAAAATCTTAGAGCTTTGGCTTATCGACCATTATCATTATCGTCATGTTCTAACGAATGAGAATGGTCCGGTTTGCCGTGTATGGTCTCCATGCAGAATCGTACGTGATTTGACTACTAGAAAGCCTTCGCCACGTAAGGAGAGGTCTTGGGCTGGCTCAAGTAGTTGAGTCCCTTCGTGCGTTTTCGATTTGGATGCGCAGGTTATCCTTCGAGAGCAGCCGTATCCCTTCGAGTAACCAACTACAAGGCCCGCCCTATTCAGCAGGCTTCCCTACAGTGCTGTGCCATATCTTTCGGCAACCCCCTCCCCTGCGCTATGTTGGCAGATTGCTCCCTAATTTTTTCACCCATGTGATTTTTGGAGCTATTGGAAAATACCCAGATACCATGATAGGTCACAGACCCTAGGCAAAGCCTAGATCGTAATATAGCAAAAGCGGCAAGGTAGGTGACATGGACAGGAGGGGAGGGGAGCCGAAAGATATGATTCAGTGGTGTATATAGAAGCTTTCCATGTTGTCCCTGTTCACTGGTATGTAGGCAGTGAGGTGGTAGCTTGGGCAGGGGAACCTTGGTAGCGGAAATTTTGGCACAACTTAGTACTGTAGGCATCCATTTTCAGGTATGAGTCTCACATTTTCTTGGAGACTGTTCATGAGTGACTGGCTGACTGGCTCGACATTCATCAGGTGAGTTGAATTTTTGCGCGTCTTTTCTTCTCCTCACAGACTTCAACTCCCACCTGCCTGCCTCCCTCTGTAATTTCTTCTTCAGGACATTATCCATATCTCGTTAATTTGCAATAGAGCCCCCCCCCCTCTTTTTTTTTGCTTTTGCAAAATGTCCGCTCCGTGTTTAGTTTGGAGATCATTTCATCGGTCGCCTTGTTACCTCTGCAGGGGACCACCCCTCACGCTGGAGACTTGAGAGCAAGTTAGGCGAAAACTACGCCCAGGTGGATGAGTTTGATGCCAAAGAAGCAAAAGTACCCTCTGAAGCCCTGGGCGTCTTATGTGTGCAACAATACTGAGAATTCTGGAGGAATAGCCGTGATTAAGATTCGAGTGCAGTAGGTATGTACATATAGCACATATTGTCTTTTTTATCTTGGCTACTTACCTAGATAACTCGAACCCATGACTATTTCCCCGTAGAATCCCTTACGCGGGTTCTGAATGACTCGGGCCAGCCTTCGATACTGCAATGTCCTTGACCTAGTATGATCATCAGCAGTAGAGCAATAGAAATAATAAAGTTCTACAACAAAGGGCATGCGTGTGTGCTAGAACTCTAGGATAGAGCCATTCCAGACAGCTTTCTTAAGGATGGGATGGCCCCTCCAAAGATCTCATTAGAACTGTAGCTTTCCAGTGGTAAGTTAGATAAATAACCCAAGAAAGCCAGATATAAAAGGTTCAGATAAAAAAGGGTGCTTTGTCTAAATCCACCCCTGGTAATTGAGAACGATGGAAATACGCAAGTGGGGTCCAATTGAAGCCTCACCCTCCCTCCTTCCAAATCCACCGACAACGTCCCCCCAAAAGCAAACAGGCACCAGGCACCCTCCCGCCCATTCATTTCTTTCTTTCTGGGTTACATTTCTATTTACCCTTCACGTCCTAGCAAGAATCCGGGGCGGCGATCTTGGCCTAGTCGCTAGACAAACTGAACCAGAGCTGGAGCTCAGGTAGTATCGAGGTGCCAGGTCGATGCCTCAGGTCCGATAGTCGCTGCAGCTAGAAGGATCCGGGGGTAGAACCCCTGCCTGCCAAAAGGCGGGGAGTTTTGCAGCACACTCCCCTAGCGTGAGGGGAGGGTGTGAGGTCCTTTGACAATTAGTTGAACTCACCTTTTTTGTATTGTTGATGATGAATTGATTTACCTATGGGAAAATGTGAAAGTAGATGTGGAGGGAACGAAGGCCGGAAGCTTGAGAGATACGGTGCCACGGTATCGAGCATTAGCAGAAATCCTATGACTTATATAAAGTATGATGCTGAAACACTTCTTGAAGGATAGCTGAAACAATTTGCATAGAGGAAACTCTCTTGGTCTATTCGAATCGCAGATTCTATCTCTCGCAACGCAAGACAACCAATTTGTTGTTTCAACATAAGCCTCTATCGGATATGCACTTTGAGCATGCATTCTTTCTTTCTTCCCGAAAAGCAAAACGAATTCTTCACAGTGGTATTGGAATGCGGAATGGGGGGTCTCATATAAATTCAAAAACAGAAAAACAGACGACTGGCATCCGTTGTCGACTCTAAAACGGTGGCCATAAGAAAACAACCCGGGAATTATAGAAGACGAAGAGAAAAATAACATCGTTGTTGAAGACAACAAGCGTTTTCGATGACAAGCTTCATGAAAGCAAGACCGTCGGGTCACACCGGTTGTGATGGCTAGCATCGGCATTGGATAGCCCTTTGAGCACGCTTTCACTCGAATCGCTTGATTCTGTCGGTGTAGATGCCTTTTGCGGTGCCAGCAAAGACTGTCTTCAGGTAGTCTTCGAACGCGATAGGCTTGAAGTCGGGATAAAGATCCTTGGAAGAAAGGTAGCCTAGATAGCTGGCGTACTCGGGGTTGTTGTCTCCACGGATTCCCCATGAGTACTGATACTCAGCGATGTATCGTGGTACCAGTTTCTCTGGGTCGTAGGGGTATGTTTCGCTCGACTGTCGAGAGGTCACTAGTCTCTTTTGTACAGTTTCTTCCGAAATCTGAATGCTAAGTTAGCATAAGGTCATAATCTCATTCCGTTGAGACGGAGAAATTCCGAAGGGGAGCTCCTTGCCGAAAGACCTACGTGTTTCCTTTCGATCTTCTCTCCACTGATCTTTTCCAGAAGGTCATATATCTCATTCTGGGTCATCACTTCGTTGTATGCAAAGACCATTTTGTTCACTGTTCGGTCATCGACGATGATCCTCGCAATGTAGCGCCCGATGTCTCTCAAATCCGTCAGCGCATTGCGAGCATTGCCATCGCCAATGATCTCGTCGTTGGCCATCGTCATCGCGTAGTCGATCTTTCCCGAAGCCAGTCTGGGGTACGAGAGCTGGTACCACCAGCCAACGTCGACAATGGTGAATGGCAGCCACAGCTGCTTGATGTTGTTGTACACGATCTCTTTCTAGACCGCGAAACGCGCTGTTAGTGCACTGAACCGCAAAAACGCCCAAGGTAGGTCTCCTTTCTCACTTGATCCCTTAGCCACATTACCCCTCCCGGAGGGGCGACAGTTATGAATCCGCATGGCACAAATCGCTTGACACCAGCCTTCTTGGCTGCCCTTGCAAGTGGTATCTGATCCGGCTGGTCTGCCGGTCCGACGCTGCAGACCACAACGTCAATTCCAGACAGGGCGTTGAGGAGTTCCGGTTCGGGCGCTCTTAGGTCCCCTTCGCGGACCATGACGCCACGCTTCTGCAGTTCGAGCAGCGCGGGCTTCCTGAGCGACGCGCGACGTACGAGGACGTAAACCTCCTGGCAGCGGTCGCGACGACTCCGTTAGCGCAGTGAACCCCCGACCGGACAGATCAGTCTCCTCACGAAATTCCCTGCCTCGAGCAAGCCATTTGCGATCGATCCTCCTGTCTCGCCCGTTGCTCCGACCACCAGGACTTTTGTCGGGGCCATTTTTCCAACAGATCACGGCGGTACCTCTAGCGACAACAAGGATCGATGGGATAAATCAAGACCGGCTTGAGAGATCGAGAGAGAAGAAGAGAGAGGGAGGGAACGTGGAAGAGATTTCATATGTCAGGGTTCCTGGTGGGGAGATGAAGATCTCTCAACGTTATAAATCATCCGCGTCCCACCCAGGGAAACTGCTACCCACTCTGCTCCTCCGGACTGGGCGACGGTGGGTCGGAGGGTGTATATAGAGTTTCCCTGGGGACAACGGGTTGCCCGCATGTGTTGTAAGACAGTTGCGATGCTCATTGGTCGTGTGACAGAGCAGTGACAGATATGCATATGAGAATCTCGTCAGAAACATGGATAGAAGAGAGCGTGTGGCTTGTCGCGCGCCTTTATAAGCTCCATGGAGCTCTGGATCTCCAGCATTCGATGATCAGGGCGGGCCCCGGCCGTGTCGGGATCTGAACTTTAACAGTCGGCAGCGTTACGTCATTTGCCCATCCGCCTCCCCGATGCCTGTTCTCGCGCTCGGGGCGTCGGAGCGGTGAGACATGTATACTGTTTTCTTTCATCGGACTGAAGTCACTGGATGGTCATCCGCTTGCTTCGAATTTGATCGCAGGAAATTTTATGAGGGCTTGTTCATTGGTCTGGGCCGTGGGAGCAGGTGGGACCAGCCGTTGACGTATGTACCCCTTTGCACCCAATTCCTGTACCCCAAGTGGCCTAAGATCTGCATCTGGGGGAGTGTGCTGGCCGGTGCGTAGTGGTACTCTCCTGGAAGGCTCTTAAAGAGGGCATTTCTACCCTTATCGTCTGTCTTCCAAGCGCCAATTCAGTCTGTGTTACATGTTCTCCGCGGAGAGGCATACTGGGGACAGGCGCTTGCTCTCAGGGAGAGGTTTGCATGGCCTGCCTGTACAATTCACACGTACAGAGCTCAATTTCTGTCAGCTGGCGTCTAGGGGGAGCTCATTGCATGACTTGATGATAAAGGTCTAGACAATTATCCTGCAGGTCTGCGCTAAGTCTCCTACCCGCCTTTATCCAATCACTGAAGGGCTAAACAGACGAACAGACGGCTCTTCCCTTGCCTCGAATAACAGCATAGATCTGAGTCCAATGAGATCAATTCTGCCCAGGAAGCTCGCCTCTGTCGCCTGACCTGAGCGATTTTCCGATAGGACCGCCTTAGACAGGCCGGCGAGAGGCAAAAAGGGAGTGGCTGTCCAATTTTCAAGATAGAATCCCTTCGTCAGCTGGTTTTGAAGGGACGGACATGTGAAATAGCGCGAGGGTAAACCAAAACGCTGTACCATGACGTAAAGTCCATTACACAGAAGCCGGACGCTTGCTTTTTCTTTTTCTAGCGGAAATACCCCGGATTGTGCTGAGTGTGCGCTAAGCAAACCTCCTTTGGACCCTTAAAGTTAAGACTGGAATTAAGTCTGAACGAGCAGAAGCCGGTGTTTCAGCATATGATCCGTCGAAGCAGCTCATGATTTCTCTCTCAATGGCAGCGGTGTCAGTGGTGTGACGGCCCCTGCTTATGCGAGCTAGCACTCCGAACCCTGGAGGACGCTGTTGTTGGGCTAAGGTGGGGCGAGGCCACCACCTAATGCTAGGGGGTGTACTTGTCTCAGCAGTGGGGGAGTACCTCCAGATGGCAAATACTGATACAGTCCATAAGTCGGGGAGCTGGGGATCCAGTTTAGGGCTCTGAGATCTTTCGCAATTTGGTTAGGAATTCTTGCTGCTTTGATAGAAGAACATTCAATCTACTATATAAATTATCTACGTCTCCCCGGTCCAACTGCCTTTCTGATATGCACCACCCTCCTGCTTTTACTGTTAAATTGTGTAATTCCCATTTATTGTGTTGTATGCGCGATTTTCTTTAGCCTTTCAACCCCCAACATCCGGAATGGACGGCATCGCTGCCCCTTCACCGTTTGTTCTCAACCACAGTTTACAGTTGATGTACTGTGTTTATACATTGGCACTGGCGCTTGTAGACCTCTGTCCATCAGGCCATTAGTCAAAGCGCACTTCCAGTGTGTCACCATTATAGGAGCCGCATTCATTGGAATAATGGGAAGCTCAATCGATCTATCAAACGATATCCAAATACCGGTCCAGTGCAGGTGCCCTACTAAGGATGGCAGATACATGTGAAATAATTCACTGGTAGTCCAGATCAATCTTGGACGTCCTTCTAAGCGCAGAAAGGCTGGCGATTGGTTATGAGTGATAGATGCTGATGAAAACACTAGGAAAGAGTGAAAATTCAGAGGACAGTGTCGGTTTCTAATGCGAGATTTTATCTCGAGAATTCGAGCTTTAGGTGATAATCTTGTCCCATATCACATGTTCGCCGTTGCTCGTTACATCACCCACAGAGATTTGTTTTGTCAGATGGTTAACATAGCACCCATCCTTCCATTAAGAGCTGCCACTGCAATAATGAGAACTTAGGGCAGGGCTCTACAATATCTTGAGAGGTCTCGGTCTCATCTATCTTATGACCCCGGAGGTTTCAACTGTTTCACAGGCTCTGACCTTCCTGGTTGTCTCAAAAACTGGAGTACAGCGGCACAGATACCTATATACCTAGCCTGCCTGACGTAAACACCTATAGTGGAAAGAGAATACTCGGATTACTGTGGCATCGAGAGAAAATGTACGCTTGATTCACAGAAGTGTGTAGTAAAATGGCTCAGTATCGTCATTTCCAAGTCTTCGAGGGCGCTGTTGCTAGCCTAAGGCGGGGCCACCGTGCTAGGGGAAGTACTTCTTCAGCAGTGGGGGAACAGACCTAGATACAGAACAGTGAGCCTGAGATGCCTTGGGGGTAACCTGCTTTTAATGCTTGCTCCCTGCCTGTTCGACGCCAAACCAAAAGCTAGACCCGGAGCTTAGCGCGATAGCAGCCATTGTCAACAGATACCAGCAAGGTATTCGATATCAAAAATAAAAGAAACGTTAATCTAGTATATAAGATGATGCATTCTTTAAGACAGTTCAGATGGAGTCCAACCAACGTGAGAGACCCTGAGATCTTGGCTGTCCATCGGACCTCGTCCGATCATCCTTTGCTGAGTTAAGTTCTTATCCACCAACAACTTTCATTATAAAAAGCACTGTATGCAGGTCCTGTTACTTTAAGAAATAAGATTCGCTAGTCTTGCTACTTGAGCTTCAACTGACGTTAATGGCTCTTGGACAAGCACATACATCCTGTGCATAACCTGGGCTGTCCTTATTGCACTCTGCTAACTTTTCATCTTCCTTCTCTAGAATCAACATATAGACCGCTTGGAGTTCCTTTTCTCGTAAGCATATTGCTCTTCAACTCTCCTTGACCGTTCATCATGTTCTTTTGGATACGACCCTATCCACGGCTCTTGGGGATCTAGTGATTCCAAGGAAGAAGTAACTGGAGACATTGAGAAGGCTCTCGATGCGATACCTCGTATGTCGACATGGCTATTGTTCAAGAGTTAGCTAAGACGACCTACATACGCTGCTCTGGAAGATGTCCGAAGGGATGACATACCAATAACCCTGGTTGGAGGAGTGCCCGACGTAGCGGCGATGAGCGTCCGGCTGAGAGCAGCATGGACGCGATCTGCTGGGCTTTTGCCGCGGACAGCAAGTCCCGGCGCAACGAGCATCCCGGGATAGGAAACAGCCCCATCGAGCAACCCCAGCTTCCCCGTACTTCTCCGTGTCTGCCCCCACGCGACCTCCACGTCCCTCCACGTTCCCCCACGCTGCCATCCGGGGGTTTTCGTTCTCGAGCTATGTAGAGACTACTCAGTGCTGGAAATTCTCCCTGTTCTCGCACGAGAAGAGCTTCATCGGGCTTCCCCCGCCTCGTTTTCATCCACCATCGGATAAGCTGCGAGTGGACATCCTTCCCCGCAGACTTCCCCGGGTTGCTTTGATCCCATCATGGCACGTTTCGCGGGGTGGTGCGGAAAGTGGGCCGCTACAGGATACGAGCTGTGTGCGGTACCTACTCCGTGACTAGGTCAGCTAGATACATGGTAGTTATACTGGCTTCTAGCCCGTTCCTGCTCGTACGACCTGGTCCGTCTTCCGTTGCTGCTTCTGTCTTTCTTTCCTGTGACATCAACTTTCTCTGCTGCTCTGAATTCACCTTGATTTTCTTCCTCTATCTACTTATCTGGAGGAGAATCGAACGCATAGCTCTATACGGCTCAGCAGAAAGAGCTGGTGTCAAGATGGGTGAAAAGTCCGCGTCCGGGCCAACCTCTGGCCATGGGGACATCACTCCAGATGGGCCTACGGTCACTCACGAGGAAGGTAGCCAGGAACAATCGAAATGGAAGATGACCAAGGGCGGCGATGGAGATACTGCCATGGCTCTCTTCTCTGACCCTGCGGAGCTTAATGAGCAGATCGATCCTAAGGAGATCAGGAGGCTGCTATGGAAAATTGATTTTATGATCCTGCCTTATCTGGCGGTCTGCTACGCGTTCTTCTATATTGACAAGGTATGACTCTCAAAGGAGACAGCAGACTCTGCAATCTTATATAGCTCCCGGCTGTTGTGTACCGAACTATTTGTAGGCTGACTGACCTGTTATCTGTCAGACAACCCTCAGCTATGCGGCCATCTTTGGAATCCGTGAAGATCTGAACCTCCACGGTACGGAATACAACTGGCTGAGCAGTCTCTTCTACTTTGGATTCTTGGCCTGGGCCTTTCCCACGAATTTTCTGCTGCAACGTTTGCCCATTGGTACGCCATCCGTGCGAATTTCCCTGAAACCTCCAAGCTCTCTGACTGACTTGTGCTCTCCAGGAAAATATCTTGGTTTCAACATCTTCCTGTGGTATGTGGGGGATACTATCGTAACGTAAGAAGCAACAACTGACGTGACTCTCCAGGGGTGTGTTCTTGATGATCCAAGCAGCCTGCCATAACTTCGCTACCCTGGGCGTCCTTCGAGTCCTCGGAGGAGCTGCAGAAGCGTGCTCCGACCCCGCCTTCATGCTCATCACTAGTATGTGGTACACTAGGAAGGAGCAGCCAGTGAGAATTGGCCTCTGGTACACTGCAAATGGCTTCGGAATCGCCCTCGGTGGGTTGCTGGGCTATGGAATTGGTAACATCAGGGGTGCACTGCCATCCTGGAAGTACGAGTTTCTGGTCATGTAGGTGACCATGTCTAATCCTACCATGAAGTTGGAGGTTACTGATCATACGCTACAGCGGCGCGCTCTGCTCTGTATGGGGTATTGTCATGTTTATCCTCCTCCCAGATTCCCCCGTCAGCGCACCGGGTCTCACCAAGAGACAACGTCGCTTGGCCGTCGAACGCATCCGTGAAAACCAAACAGGCGTTGAAAACAAGCGTCTGAAGCCGTATCAAATCAAAGAGGCATTCTTGGACTACAAGCTATACTTATTCTTTATCCTCGGGACCGTCGGTATGTCTATATCTAATTACAACCCGATTTACTAGCAAATCAGATCCAAACTGACATCTGAATCCATAGGCAACATTCCCAATGGGGGAATCTCGAACTTTGGCACCCTCATTATTCAAGGATTTGGATTCTCAACCTTGGGAACGACTCTCATGCAGGTAAGTTGAAGTCTCCCACCACTGTACGGGGTGTGTGCACAACACTAACGCAGGCCATTTCAACCAGATCCCATACGGTGTTCTCATCGCCATCTCCATCCTCATATGCGTGTACCTCAACGACCGCTTCCAGAACAGACGATGCTTGTTCATCGTCTTGTTCCTGCTACCCAACATTGCAGGCGCCTTCGGTCTCCGCTACGTGCCCCTGGACCGGAAGGTCGGCCGTCTGATCTGCTACTACTTGACGGGGCCGTACAATGCGGCATTTGTCTTGATTCTCAGTATGCAGATCGCAAATACTGCAGGTGAGTATCGGGAATGCCCCTCCCGTGATAAAATCTATGTTATCTGGGATACTGACGAGGACAAACTACAAAACAGGCCACACGAAAAAGGTCGTCACCAACGCCGTCCTTTTTCTCGGCTACTGTACCGGGAACATTGCGGGCCCGTTCTTCTACAAGTCTGATCAATCGTAAGTTCTTCCCCTAGTATACAAAAAAAATATTCCTTATAATAGCAAGTATCCCTAGCTAACATCCAACCAGCCCAACCTACTCCCTCGGCATCTGGTCCATGATCGTGTCGCACCTGATCGAGGTCGTCGTCATCATCACCCTGGGCCTCCTCCTCCGATGGGAGAACAAGAAACGCGACCGCATCCAGTCCCAGATGGAGGGTGGCCTCGAGGGGCGAGACCTCAACGCCACCGCGTTCTTGGATTTGACTGATAGAGAGAATTTGAAGTATGCGCCGGACCTTGCTCCCCTCGTTTTATACCGCTGCCGCTCGATCTACACTATATTATTCATTTATGGGTTTATCTTTTACGGTGCTAACCTGGCTTAACTTATCAGTTTCCGATACATATACTGACCTTGGTCTGGTCGGGTCCGTTATCGTCGTTCGAGAATATATCACGAGGATGAATAAATGGATGAGTCTTTGAATTGTTCATTGATCGGTTTAATGATGGATGCGGGGCTGGACGTGTCGAGAACCCTTCCTGCGTAACTAGTGGTGTCATTAGTGGGAGGAGAGATACAGAAACGAGGCAGAAGGATAAATAGGAGGACATCGGCATAGGAATTTCCTCCTGTGACCGTTTCCATTTATTTTGTCCTTTCGAAACATTTACGGCCATTACTCCCTCGCTATATGATGATATATGATTCCTATCTGTCTATATGCAGTCAGTCAGATAAGTCATCGATTCGATCTATCCATCCATCCATAAATATGAATAAATGACAACGTAAAAGAAGAAGCAAAACATTAAGGTGACTCTATTCGAAGTAGACGTCCTATATGTGCAGTACTTGGAATCGTACAACATGCAAAAAGGAAAAGAAGAATTGCAGCATATTATTATCCCTTCGCCCTCTTAATTTAAAGAGCTGATCAAAGATTACTCCTCATGATCCTCCTCAATCCCGACTTTAATTAATCACCTGTGTTCTCCTCCTCGACATTATGCTTCCCGACAATAGTCAAAAACACCTGATCCAGCGTCGTCTGGCTGACGGAGTAATACTGGATGCCTAGATCCTGTTTGTGCCGCTCCAAGAGGGAGAATAGGGTGCTGATGCCGCTACTCTTTTTATTCTTGCTCTTCTGGGTGTTGGTTGGGAATTGAGGTAATGAAAAACCACTCCGCGTGGTGTCACGCTGGATCTCGTCCTCTCTGTTCCCGTCATGGTCATGGTCATGGTCACTGATACTGATACTGTCAGTGGTAACATCGTCGTGTGGGGATGTTGTTGTTGCTGCTGCAGGAACACTAAACCGCAACTGCCCATGATATGTCTTCTGTTCGATGACCGCGCCAGGGAAAGTGACCCCAACCCAATCCCTGATCCGTTCCATATCTTCGCCCGATGTATGTGGCGCCTGCGCATGCACTAGATGGACATGGTACATATGTCCATACTTCCGACGGAGATATTCTGTCGTGCCCAGCGCGAGCATCTTCTTCGCCATGATACCCGCTCGGTTGGCAAGCGCATCCGCTTCTTCCATCGAGTGTGTCGTCAGGACTAGTGAGCGTCCGGGAACGACGGACGCGAGGGTCCGCCACATGACACGCTTCGAGGCAGCGTCCATCCCCGATGAGGGTTCGTCGAGGAGTAGGACGGTTGGGTTTCCCATGAGCGCGATCCCGAGGGAGAGCTTGCGCTTGTTCCCGCCAGAAAGTTTGGCCGCCATGCGGTGCCCGTAGGGTGTCAATCCGACGGCGCGGACGACTTCGCGGACGTTGTGCTCCACGTCGGAGACGCCGCGGATGCGGGCGTAGAAGCGGAGGTGTTCGAGCACGGTCATCTGGTCCATGGCGTCGAATTGGGGGCAGACGCCAAGGTGGGAGCGCGCAGTTGCGCGGTGACGCAGTATGGACACATTCTCGACGAAGATTTCTCCCCCGTTGTATGACGGTTGGATGTCGCCCCGGATGAGACTGATTGTTGTTGTCTTGCCTGCTCCGTTGGGGCCCAGGAGCGCGAACACCTCGCCTCTGCAGACGCCGAATGTGACGTCCTGGACGGCGACGAATTTGCCGAATGTTTTGGTAAGATGCAAAACACGCAGGCCGTCGTTGGAACTTGATACGCGCTTGAGTTCGTTCGATATATCTTCGTCGACGGTGTCCGTTGTCTTCTCGATATCTTCCGGCCTTGACTTCCCTCGGCTCCTAGAGAAGAGGAGCAGTCCCCTGTCGAACCAGAGCAGCAAACCGAACAGGATAAAGGACTGGACTATTAGATACAGGATGGGGCCGCCGTAGAGAGTTATTTCTCCTGGATATGAGGCAACTTCTCTATCTCTGCAGAGAATGGAAAATATGTTCAATGCCGTGAACATCGATCGTGCGAGGTTGCCGACGGGGGTAACCGTGGCGATGGTAAAATGCGCGACATTGACGTAGTGGTCGACCTTGGTGGCGGGCGCATAAGTAAGCACAGAAAGGTATGCAATGAAATAAAGAAGGAACATGACACTGATAAGCGTTAGCAAAGTGTTTCGCGAGCTATTTCCATTGGAAATCGGTACGTACCACTGTCCACCAGCTGCAAAGGCAAATGCTGCCAGCTGGGACCTTGAAAAGAGTGAAACAATGTAAGACAACAATGTAGAGCATAGTCCATATAGGAAGAAGACAGCAAACAGGTACTCCGAGTGATACCAGATGTTGGAGACGGCTCTGAATATGATGACCGCCAGCACACTCGTAATAACGACTATGCAAAAATCAAAAGCCAGGTACGCTAACCACAGAGGTAGACTCCTAACCCCATTGCTGTAGTGCAGTGCTCGAACGTTTCTTAGCCTTTCAACTGTCGGATAGAGGGCGAAGAGGGCTGGATATACAGCCATAGCCAAACCGAAGTAGACGATAAGCTGGAGAGCTTTGCCAACATCAGGCTGCCACGGTATATCAAAATACTGGAACTGAGTGCTGATTGATATATTAGTCAAAAAATTATCCAGCCCGTTTTGCGTAATTGCGGCAAGGGGGAGGTCTCCGTTGTCGCCTTTCCAGGCGAACGTCGGTGGGGAGGAAGCATCGCCCAGGTAGAAACCCCCGGGAGTGACATTAGCAAAATTATTGTGGATGTAGTCGTTGAAGTCCTGAAGGGTATTAACGACTCGCATATTATCCGTTAAGTTCTCGAGGGTTCCTCCGGGAGATCTCGAAGATCCAGCTAGTGAATTGGAGAAGCTGCCCAGCGCAGCAGGATTTACCCTACTGGACGGTCCAACCACAAGATCGAAATCGTCAGATGTCAATGATTGAGCGTGGCTTACTGTATATATGCCAACTCCGGAACAACCAGCTCTGGTGAAATCCTTGAGGAACAAAGTCACAAGGCCAGACGCGATCACAGGGATGAAGAAGGCTACAGAATAAGGCAAAAAGTTCCGGCGCAAAACCGTCGCTCTTTTGAGGAAGAGGTACCAAGCTTGGCGAGCCATTCCAATGCGTCGACCAGGCAGAAGCTGCGGTACTGCATGAATGGCCTTCTCATCCTTGGGGTCGTCTTCCTTTGGATGCTCGTCGATGACATCTTCAACGTTGGGATCTGGAGAATCGGCACCTAATTCTGCAGCGACTTTGAGGAACACGTCCTCAATTGTAGGGCCGCTAACACGATATTCCATGATTCCTTCTTGTTCCAGCATTGCAACGAATTCTGCAGCGTGCGACGGATCCTGCACAGTGTAGACCGTCTCATCGTAGCTAACCTCCTTTGGAATGCCATCGAACTGCACAGCAGGAATCTTTTCTGAGCCGGGAACATTGTAAACATGGATCCGGTACCCTGAACCTAGCTTATGCTTAAGTTCAACACTCGATCCTTGAGCTTTGAGTGTTCCCTTCGACAGGATTGCGATGTGGTCAGCAAGGAGTTCAGCCTCATCCAGGAAGTGAGTGGTTAAGAGAATGGTCCTAGCGCCCCGTTCAGCCAGCAGGATGTCCCAGATTTTCCTGCGAGAGATTGGATCCAAGCCAGAAGACACCTCATCAACGCAGCAGACAGATGAGCCTCCAGTAAACATTATTGCGAGTTGCAGTTTTCTTTTCTGCCCTCCTGAAAGTGTTTTAGAGCGGGAGTTTACTTTCTTGCCCAGGTCACAAGCTTCAATAAGCTGCAACAGCTTGTCCTCCGTGTCAGTTTGGCCACCAGTTTTCAGCTTATTGAATATTCTGACATGCTCCTTCACAGTCAAAGAGTCCCAAAGGACATTCTTTTGAGGGCAAAGACCGAATCCACCCGCATCTTCGTCATAATTCACACTAATCTGGCCGGAGGTGATCTTGGTTAGACCGGAAATGGCATCCAAGGTGGTAGATTTTCCGGAACCGTTAGCCCCAAGTAGGACCATGATTTCTCCCTTCATGGCGCTGAGGGTGAGATTATCGACAGCGAGCACACTTTGTCGCTGGCTTCCAAAAACCGGTGCGATGTGCTTGTGAAACCAGCTTGGTTCATACACTTTGGTGAAATTGTCCACATTGAGAGCAGACGGGCCATTCTGTCTTGTGACACTACGATCTTTCGACGCAGTCCCATATAGCACGCGTTCAACGAGAGCACCAAGGAACGGATAGACGATGATCTGGATTATGAGGAAAACCCAAAGCACAATCGCAGGGATCGTCCACGGATTGTCAGGAGCCGATTTGACAAGGTTTGTGGCCAGGTTTTGCCTTTCCCATCGTGCCATGAATATAGAAAAGAAGACATAGTTCATTGGCGGGAAAAGGAGACTCAGTATGCCGACGGCCCCGTTACTTGTTATGCCGACCATTTGAGCTATCACACCAAGAAGTAGACAGGCTATGACCGCAGAGATCCCGCTGAGCTGCGCCTTCCTGAAGAAAGACGCGCCGAAGAGTGAGAAAGAAGAAAGGGCAAGACCGGCCAGAATATGGTAGACGATAGTGATACCAACGGATGTCTTGCTGTAAACGCCAAACTTCAGGATCACTCCCGTTATAATCCATCCTGGACCATAAATGAGGTCAAGGGCTAGATGCGCAGCGATGAAACGAGCAGCTTGAGGCTGCCAACGGGACAGATTCGGCATCATGCAGTCAATCAGTTGACTCATGCCTTGTTCGCGCTCAGATGCGACCAAGCCTGTGAGCTGATACGTGACCCCAACAATGCCGATAAAAATAGCAACTCCTAAGACGTCGATGACGGCGCCCATGTACCTGGATCGAATCTGGTCCTCACGTTGTTGTTGGGTTAAGGACGTATACGAATATTCCATAATCTGGCATAAGGTTAGTACCTGGTAGTTGATTAACAAGGGATGAACTCACCTCATTAGGAAGAGCATCCTTGTTGACTGTCGTATTGATATTGGCAATTGCCCAGTCAATGGAGTGTTGGAAGGGAAGGAGATATATCTCCTGGTCATTAGTGTTTTTCTCGGTGTCAATTCGTGCACCAAGGGCCCCATCGACCCGCAGAGAGTAATTCCATCTTGCACCTGGGCCCTCGTTGGGTGAGGAATAGAATACAGCAGCAGCAATACACGCCGAAACACCACGAAGCGTACTTCGACAGACATCGCGCAGTTCACTCTCCGAGGATAAGATCTCAACCTTATCGCCTCGTGCTTTTGCAGGCTCAGCGACCTGCGCTATCACCCGTTCAATGTCGCCGCCGACAAAGCCATTGTTTACGAAGACAACCTTGTCCCTCCCCCCTGTAACAGAGGCCAGAGCATCTTCAAAGGAGCGGAGAGGCGCAGGTTCGGAAATTCCGTAAACAGACGGCTGAACAAATAGGTTGCGCGCATAGGATCTGGTCCGTGTTAGTCATTTCGTCCATTTGGATTGCGGGGGGCTGCTGACATAAAACCGATAAAGGCAACCGGAAGAACAAACGCTCGAAGAGGGGTTGTGAACCATGGGCGCACAAGAGTAATGAGCAGATTCTTGACGATCAACGTCCAGATCTGCCTGAGGAAGAGGTTCATTGTTGCCTGTCCGTAGCCGGAATTTTGTCCAGGAACGACCAGGGATCGCTCCCACTGCCAGGAGCGCCAAGCAGCTAGAAGGTACAGAGGTCAATTCAATGTAGAAACAGGCATGCTTCGCAGGTCCCAGCTCGCAGTTGAGATCAAAAGCCAGCCCATAATACCTGCACTCTGTATACCGCACAATCGGTCGAGGCTGGACAGAGAAAAGCGGTTTACGTCTTGATGAGACAGCCCAAGAGACTAGCTCAGGGCTGGAAACACGGAAGGGCTTATCTCCGACGTGACGGGAAGCCGATGTTTAGTATGTTCTCCGATGGATCTGCAGAGCCAAGGCCCCTGCCAGCCGAGAATGGTCTGTCGATCTTTCACGATGAGAAGATGTAAAACAGCATCTGCCATTATTATTCTTGTTGAATAGTTCATCCAAATCTGCACGTGTGGATGGAGAAATTAGGCGTCCCTTAACTGTGTTGTTCGGACGCTCACCACTCGGCAGGGATGCACCGCCCCGCTTGGCGGGAACAAACCGTCTCAGCGCGCCTCGCTTCTCTGCCGCGTTCCAACAACTTCTTGATTTAGTAAATGTACACTGTGCATACTCCAATGCAAGAGTCTCACCGTGAACAATACTTTTCGGGAAAATGAGGGCAGGCAAATCACCATATAGGCGCCTAGTAATCTTTCCAACGTACTCTTACAAACTTCTTTCCATCCACGAACTTCTGGATCCACACTGCGACGGATTCAGAGGCAACAATACCTTCATACTAGCGATTATCACTTTCGTCGATCTGGGTATCACTTAGTTGATAACGTTCTCATTTTCCTTATTAACAGGATACTCTGGAAATTAACTGAATTGATATATACTACCTCCTAGATTCTGTGCAAATGAAGAAACCCCTGATTCTCCAAATCCTGCTACACGTTTGCGGCCAAGGAAATCAGAATTTGCCATTTGTGTTAGGAAAGGAATATTGCGCGTGCTTAGCAGAGACAATTACAAATTAAGACATGCCGTCCTGCTTTGTCAATTCGAATATCAGGTTCAATTGTCCGGGATTCGTGGTAAATTGATCCTTCAAGTCGCTTGCCACGTCTTGGCCGGTTTCGCCAGGTGGCAGCTGGATGTGATACTTCTTTACCAACCGACCTGTGACAAGCCTCATGATATCGGTTGCGAGAGCTCGTCCCAGGCAGCTGTGCTGGCCTTTTGCATGTACCGGTCAATATATGCATATATGACAGCAAAGCATAGCAACAGACTATGCCTTACCTGTACCGAAAGGTGCGTACCCAGCTCTGTTGCGGACCATCTCTGGTCTTTCATACCACCGCTCTGGAATAAACTCGTTGCCTCGTTTGAAACAGTCCTCCCCTAGATCGCGTTAGTTCAGGGATGATGAACCCAAAACGGATGGAACACGCACGACGCGAGATGATGTATCGTGGAGCGACTACCGTCGTATACGGCGGAATATAAATCCCGCTCCAACGGCGATACCAGACTCCTTGGTCTTTCAATAACCTCCTGTTGGAAGGGTGGGATACAGGCGCAGTCCTTCGGCGATAACGGCTTCCAGATGCGGAGATTTTGATAGAGCTTTTGCATCGCGCACATCCAGGTCTTTAACCTCCTCGTATATCTTCTGGGCGTGAGCGGGATTCCGGGCCAGCTCACAGAAGATTCCCATAAGGGTGGTCGCAGTCGGTTCGCTGGATTTTACACGCGTCAGCAGGTTTCTTCCCTTGGAAGAAGGGTTAGGTGTATTGATCTGGAGGGTTATCTAGGTACCTTCCCGCGACGATGGCAACTATGCTATCTCCATTCCGCCACATACGACCCTCTTTTGCGGAGTAGTTGGCTTTCGTATCTTCGATCAAGTAATACGCAATATCTGGTGCTCGCAGGGGGTCGTCAAGTAGCTGTTCACAATTAGAGTCGCAAAATACTTTGTGATTCGTGCGCCAGCTAGCCCGGGAAACCCAGCCCGTGTCAGGCGATGGAGGGCGAGTCTGTACACAACGATGCTGGTAAAGAGCGCGGAGAGATAGCCGGTGATTATGAGCTCCGGGTGATAATGGCTGCTTCTCATATTCTCAAGAAAAATAGAACCCACAATCAAACAAGCGAATATCAGAGTATGGCCCAGCACAATGGCTGGGGTATGTACATGCGATTCACCATGTATGAGCCAACCGTGGTGCATAATGAGGCCAGCGGTAGCACCTAGGCTGAACATGTCGAGCCGGGTTGGTACACCCATCATGAGGCGAGCTCTGAAAATTTCCATGATGGCAATAGTAAGATGAAATTCGGGGAATGATTAATGCTATCTATTATGTATAAACATTAGACGACTTGTTGGCACAAATAGACAGCAAGGTTTACGGACAGAGCGGTGTATATCTACCCAGCCTCAGCTTTGACAGCTGTTTGACCATAATTAGATAACCAGGTCAAGACGATCCACAAAAGTAATACTTTTTTTCAGCTTGGCTTTGGTTGCGTGCAGCTCATGTTCTGGATTTGTGGTATTTGTGGTGATCATGGTACGCCTTAATGTCCAGGGTCAAGAGATCTTCTTATAGACTCAGTAGGTTACGGGTGTAATATATTAAGTCTATATTGCATGAGGTTCGGAACTGTCATAGGCAGCACTAAGCCAGCGAGACCAGCGCCCCTCCTGCTGTGCAACATCGGTTAGAGCTCTTGTTTGCTATATTCTGCTATATTGTGTTTACAAGCGTCGGGGATCCTTGGGGTCCCTGAGTCCTGAGGGCCTAGTAGATAGATCTATATAAGGAGGGCTGATTCCTTTCTCCTAGGAATCAGCAGATCGCTCAATATCAATCTATTTGACACCTTTCGCTATATCTTCCCTTGCTTGACGCCAGCATATCGCCGTCTTGTCGCTTGCTTCATACTAGCACTTGCCACTAGGTCAAGGCTTAGTGAGCCCCACCACCATTACAGGAACCCCAGGTTGTGCGAAGGAACTCGCTTCGGACTAATGGTTGGGCCAGGCGAATATCCCATTCCCTACAAGATCTCATCAGTAGAATATTACATTCCAAGAACCCTAGAACCATATAGACTACCTAATACCTTCTGACTACAAAAAGAGGCCATGAGATGTAGGTGCAATCAAAAGTACTCACTACTTAATGTTCCTTGGCTGACAGGAGTCTACTGTAGTCAGCACACATCTATTCTAGAACCCTCGGAGATTAAAATCCCTGCAATAAAGGAATCACCATACATACCTAATGTAATCACCATTTTCCTTTGCTATGACTTTATAATATTTTTGAAGAAACGTTGATATATCACATTACCTCGTAACTCAGGTCCCCCACAATGCGGAGCCCCACGTAGGTACCATCACTCCTGAGCGATAATAGCATACATGCGTAATAATGGCTTGCATACATAACTAAGGATCTCCTTCAGGGATGTTAGGCCTGATAACTACTTATTGAGCTACTCTCAGCTATGTCCTAGACTACTTACCTAGGTACCTACTACTGAGCGCCTGCGTCCTAATCGATGGCGTGATCATTTTAATAATTTTATCTCTCCTTCTTTCCTATTCCTATTAAGCGTAAACAGTAAATAAATTTGGTACCTTTTTGCTTTCTGGCCCAGGTGGGATTCTCACCCTCTATGACGGCCCTTAAGAAGAAAGTCTGCATATGCAAGGTGTTGGGCGCCGGCGCATTTGATTGGATCATGCTACGCTCTGGTACACAACGTCCCCCTACTTGATGGCCTTTAGGCCCCCAAGTTTATGGTTCGCCATGATCTGGCGTCGCGTGCCAAAGGCACAATCGAGCGAGGAGGTGGACGGATGGTGGGGTTATTAAGAAATAGCAAACTCTCTACAAGATCACGAGATCAGATCAATTACAATTATCGCTTTAGTCTGTACTGCATATCCAGAGTCCGCCGTATCACCCCCCGCCCTTTTCACACTAATTAGGGCTAGAATCCAACTACACAGGAATTCCACATTGGAAGATGGTCCATGATAGCCTTTAACAATATAACAGGTTACGGATTCAATTTGGCTCCGTAAGACTGAAGACGCAACGTGGTGTCAGGGCTCTCAAGCATCCAATAGTTGACCGGTTTCAAACAGTTTGTATGCACTGTGCACTAGCATGGCTCCTGAGGGATTGAGGGGCTGGCAACATCCTCATCCCCGAGTGCTGATCGTCGAGCAGTATCCAAATCAAGTGCTGTGAAGCTTTGACAGTGCACCCGAAGGGCCTTTATCTGCCTATGAGGTTTATATCCTGTTGGCGGGTTCACAGGTCAAGCATAGATTGGAAATGCTTCTTCGCCAGACACTCATAACGTTGGGATTTCAAGTCCAGATGAGGCAGTCAGGGCCACTGGTAAACCTCCAGTAGATGCCATCAATGATTATCATGCCCATCATCAGCGGTTAATAAACATATAAATGGATATCTTAGAAGCACGTAAGACCGCCATGGGCTGGACTAATATGTAGGTGCTGACCAATGGTGCTCGGCATGGGAGTATACTGGTGCCCAATAGGGTAGATACTTGGGAACAGCTATGCTAGGCTATATGCAACTAATATCTGACAGGTTATTTATTCTTTCATTGTTATAACCAGTTGAAGTAGTGCGCCATCATTACGTTCGGCGGTATTCAGAAAGATAGGGGCTGAACTTCAATAAAGAAGAGTCGGGCCGTTGCACTGCCCCTCTTCAAAAAAACAATTCCTACCAGTGTCGCCTTGCCGGAAAACCACAACGACAACAAGAAGAACAACAATACATACAAAGCTCTTGGTTCTTGGTATATCCTCCTCGGTATGGCTGTGCAAGATCCTGTCGCGTTTCTTTTCAATCTTTCCATTATCCTTCCATTCACAATTGACTGGTTCATCACAGCAGTGCTTCCATCATGCCGTACACCGTCGTGGTCTTCGCTTGGCGTAAGCCAGGCCTTACTCCAGCTCAGTTCAAGGATCATTACGAACACTCACACATCCCACTCCTCCTGGAGCTGGCGGGACCAAATTTCCCAACATCTCACACCCGCTTCTACCTCCCGCGCAGAGCAGAAGATCTCGCATCCGCAGATCCAACCAATGAAAACCACCGACCGGCCATCTTTGCGGGCCAGCCTGGTGATTTCCCATGGGACGCGTATGCTGAGCTGGTCTTTGATGATCTCGCTGCATTCAATGCATTCCATGCCATAGTGACAGAACCAGAGAATGCTGCCAGGATCGCAGCAGATGAGGAGAAATTTCTTGATCGTACGAAGCTAAAGATAGCTGCGATTGACAGCCCAGTGGTTACTACTCGGCCTACACAATAATCTTTGTATAGATCTATTCTCTTCCAGTTCATGTGAGTCTTTTCGGGATCTGTCTAGATCAAGGGTATATCTTACTGCTCTGTGGTGATGGTGGGAGGAGAAAGAAAAGAGACATATGTTTGACACAATCTATGGATACCCACCTAGGTAGGGAAGCATGTATCTAGATAAGACCCCACCTATTTACCTACCTCTCAATATGCACTGCCATACCATTATGGTCATCATCCCTCTTCTTTCCAACGACGGTAGCGCCAACTTCGCCCATGGCAGCACCTCCTATGTCCTTCACACCAACGACACCCACCCTCTCCGAGTACGCAACCTGATCGCCAAAGATCTCTGCGATCTCCTCGAGCGACTTGCCCTTTGTCTCGGGGAAGATGAGGAAAAAGCACGCGGCGGCGACGGCGTCACAGATGAGAAAAACGATATAGTACCGCCAGCCTATGCTGTTGAAAGCTTTTGGGGAGAGCTGGTTGAATAGGAGGCCGGTGGCGGTGCCGATGAAGGCGCAGACTGATCATCTTAGTAACATATCTACAGTACATTGCTTGACGGCGAAAAGAACAGTTCAGACATACTAGCCGTTGCCCTCGATCGCAAAGCCATGGGAAATATCTCCGCAATATAAACGAGCTGGATGGCATTATAACCCAGCGAGAAGATGAATGAGAACGTGAACATCCACGCGATCGTGAAGCCCTGGCCCACGACATTATCTGATCCCGCAAACTCTTTGCTGAAGATCGTCAGTAACGTCACGTTGACCACAAGTCCAACGGAGCACCACGCGAGCGGCAATCTCCGACCGACTCTGTCGATGTACATAAGGCAGATGACGTTGGCGATGGGGCCCATCATGCCGTAGCCGCAGGAGAGCCAGAGGACGTTGCGGCCTTGGATCCCCACGCCTTTGAAGAGGGTTGTCTGGTAGTCTAGTAGATAAACATTGGATATGAGTATCTACTAGATGGACAATAGGGACTGGGTTTTTGTTTTCTCATGTCACTCACAGTTCACAACATTGATCCCAGTAGTCTGGAGAAAGACCTGCAATAAGATTCCGAGCATGAGGCGCTTCCTGCTCGACGCCTTGGAAAACAGTGCCCAGAATGACTTGATCGTGACCTCACGTTCGTAGTCGATCTGCCTCTTGATCTGATCAAACTCCCTGTTGACAAAATCGGAGCCTTGATCGATGTCTGAATGTAGCTTCTTGATGACCGCGTGTGCCTTCTCATACTTTCCCTCCTGGATCAGCCAGCGGGGTGATTCTGGAAGCCAGAACAGTCCGATGATCAGGATCACTGCTGGCACGCACTGAATGCCCAGAGGGAGTCTCCATGCTGCGTCTCCTTTGGCGAAAGAACCGAAGGTACCGATCCAGTTTGATGTCGCGTAACCGAGGGAGATGAGCTTTCATTCGATATCAGCATTTGGAAACCAAGATAGGCATGAAATAGTACAATTAAGATAGCAAGAAGGATAAAGCTAACCTGCGTCTGCAGTCCGACAAGAACACCACGAATTTTTGGTGGTGCGATCTCAGCATTATAGATACTGCTAATTGCGTACACGAGTCCCACAGCAAAACCGGCCAGAATACGGCCAACAAGAAACATAGATATCGAGACGGCCGCGGTCTGTAGGATAGCTCCAACGAGTGCAAGGTTGGCTGCGAGCCATATTGTCTTCTTGCGACCGAGCTTATCTCCTAGGTAGCCGCCAACAAGGTTGCCAACGCCCTGGCCTCCGGAGTAGGTGGACACAATTGCTCCTGTTAAATTATCGGAGGGATTGTTGAAGTAGGCTGGGAATGATGCCTGGCCAAGGGTTGTGCTGATGATGCCTTTGAACAGACCTTAGCGAGTGATCTCGAAAAGACATGTGATGCAGCGTATATACGGCATTCTCACCAGAGTCATAGCCATAGATGAATGAACCAGTTGTCGCAAATATTGAACATCCTATGGTAAAAGACTTCCCCATAGTATCTCTAATCAGTAAGATGGTCGGAGGCCTTCACTGCTCTGGGAGGAAAGAAACGGAAACACTGTACAACTACGGAGTACAGCGGATCGCGACGACATCATAGCAACCATGCGCAATATAAATAGTTTTAAAAATGCGGGGTATCTAAATCAAAGTAACACCAGTGACAAGACGTATGGACATCATTAGGTATTTCTCTCAAATAGAATGCGCGCTTGTGCCAGCTTCCCAACTATTCGGATAATTGCGTAGGATAAATGTGAATCGCTGGGAGGGTACTTGGCCACAGCAAATAAAAAAAGCATAACTACGCCGGCATTGTCGCGTTGTTCCTTTCATCGATCCCTGTCGAGGACGAGAATCAGGACTTGGCGGTGTCACATCTGGGCAACGATCAAACCAGACGTAACTATGATTCGTTATCTCTGGAACCTACCAAGAGTAGTCATCAGTCCTATGACAAGAAGTAGAGACGTTTTCCAATCAAATGGTTTGAAGAGACGCCTTCTGGGAGAAATCCGGGATCAAGAATTCTTTTTTGTTTGATTTCTGGAGAAAATCCGGGGTAGCCAGCTAGGATCCACCCATAGTCCGGGGTGCAGAATGGAGAATGGAGCGACTAAAGAGACTGTTGGCGGATAAACTGCAAAACAGCCAATGTTAGCAAGGGTGTCAACTTTCTTCCTGAAAGCTTACCCTAGTATACTCCGCATCTGCAGTAACAAGCTTGCTTTAACTCCGAAGCCTAAGCTGCTGAAATGAGAAAATATTATTATTATTATTAATTATTAATC
>NW_027192527.1:3141343-3197390 GCF_041956765.1 Thermoascus crustaceus | reverse complement strand
CCCGCGGCTCTCACCGTGACTGAAATGAGAAAATAAAATAACGGGCGATATTCCAAGCAATAATAAACTTCACTTGCCTTATAAAAGGACCTTGAAAGGTAGACAAGACCAAAAAAAATTTCGATCTTATGCAGATTTAAAAGGGATTCTCGGCAAGATACGGTTAAGATAAGAGCAGACACGTTTACCGCTAGGTACAGTGGCTAGCATCTGCACTGAATAAACAAGTATCAAACTCGTCTCTACTTCTTGTGCACACAGCATTACAGTAAGTCAAGAAGCAATATCTGGGGAAAACAAAAAAAATAGGAGTAGATTAAAGTAATAGTGTCAAGAAGATCCAGCAATTCTAAACTACACATTTGACCGAAATCTAAATTCCTCACCGAACATGAGCGCTGCTTTTTCTTTTACAAAATACATTCTTTAATGTGATATAAACGTTTACCATCAGCATTCTTCTGCTTACAGATATGGAATCTAAGCTTCTAGCTACTGGTCAATATATTATCATTCTCTATAGTAAAGAATACCTCATGCATTTACAGTCTATGGTTGGCAAACATAACACCAACAACAAATGATGCTGATCAGAGAAACCTTTAACGCCATTTGTTACATAAACCATCGCTGGGGGGTATCATTCATGGATGCATCCAAGTGTCCCACCGTCCGTCCTATCTGTATCAGAAACTCGTAATTTATGCTAATGTAATCACATAACCATGCACTCGCGCTCCGGTCTTTTCCTTATCCTTTCTCTGGATTTGCCCTTCTGCTTCACTTTGACTTTGTCCTTGTCTCGCTCCTTCGACCTACCTGTAAGAACTCTCTCTTTGCCTTCGGTCGAACTTACTGTAATTTCCATTTCTTCCCCATCAGTAATAGACCCGGGCTTCAAGGTTCCTGCTTCCTCGCCCTCTCCGTCAGTGCCGTTTTCATCGCTAGGGAGCCTCTCCTTGCTGAGACGACCGGTGAGGCGTGAAAGGGTAGCGCTGATCCTGTTTTCGCCGGTCTGGCTTCCTGCGCGACTTCGAGAATTGCTTTTGGGGCCCCTCGAGCTTCTCCTCGGGAAGGAAAATGATGTCCTGCCTCCTTCTTCTTCCTTCGAGTTTGAGGCACTCAAGGAAGTGGTGTTGATTTGAAGGCCAAGGCCGTTAGTACCATTCACGTTCTCCACCGTGCCTGAAAAGGTTACACTCTGCCTCCTTCCATTTGGTAAAGGTGGGCGGGAGACTGGCGTTTCTGGGCCCGTGATTTCGATGCCTTGTCCTTCAGAAGCAGAGTTGGTATCCTCACTCTGCTCGCCATTGGTCGAAGATGGGTGTAATCTTGGAGACAGTTTCTCAAAGTCAAGGTCTTGGTCCCCTTCTGACCCAGAATATGAAGGAGGCTTGCGCCGAAGATTCGCCTCGGCCGCATCTTCATCGATGGGGAGGATTTGATAGAATAGGAGATATGGTGACTCGTCCTTTAAAGCCTGCTCAATATCAACCAAAGTGATACGCTCGGCTGCCAAGTCATCAAAGCGCATCCAGTACTTAGCGGAATCGAGATACGACGGCGGGTTGTCCTGCTCAGAACTGGATGCAGTGGAGACACCCACCGGAACCGCATTAGCACTGGTTCCTCTAACAAGAGCGATATAGTGTCCTGAATCAACGGAGACTCCTCGATGGCAGACTACCGCTTGCAGGGAAAGTTTGAAATTTCCGTATATCGGACCATCAGCATCCATATTATCATCTTGTATGAAGTGCGGCATGCCTATCTCAATAGGTATGTCAACATATGTGTTGAGCCTAACCGCCTTCCCATTTGGCAGCATGGAATAGCGTTTCAAGCACATTCCAAGTATTGGTCTTTTCGAGGAGAAATGTGCCGCCACCTTGGCGTCGCTCGTTGGTGTATTATCTGTATACCATGCTTGAAGGATATTAGACGGCGACAAATAAGCCTAGAGGGTAAGATTTGGGACTCAAAAGGACTCACGTATCAAGCTAAAGAATTGCCACGCGGGCATCATGACCTCTTTTCGCACAGTCCCCCTGCGCAATCGGGAATGAGAAGCAGTAGTGTTACCGCCTTTATTTTCATTATTGTGGTTGTCTGCGTCTGGAATAAAACGTTCCTGCACTATACTTGCTCTTCGACTCTGCAAAGTCGGCGAAGTGGGAGACTGAGTGGGGGACTCGTTTAGTTCAGTCACTGATGAGAGAGGTGTCATCTCCTCAAGGCGTGGTGAAGCTGAGCGGACTGGCGACGGTGTAGACGGAGAACCGATCTCTTCAACATGAGTCACAAACCCTTTAGATGTCGAATCAAACGACTTCATAGAGGTAAGTGTACTTCGCCGCTCCAAATACCTCTTTACCTCGATCTTGTTGTTGAAATATGCTTCCAGGCAATCTTCTAGAGTGACAGGTTTGCCGTCGCCGGGATCGGGAGGTATTGCCACTTCCAGTAATCTTTCATTGACGAATTTGTGATCGTCGCTCACGTCTTCCTTCCCTGTGTGGTATATGTCCATTTTGAGAGTAAGAAGAGGAAGTTCAAGTTTCTCTGTGATGAATGTAAACGCCTCGGAGACATCTTGTTGCCGGAGCTGCGCTGCATCTGCCCACCCGCAGGCTGAGAGTGCATCTTGGAGGTGTCTGGTCTTATTACAAGCAGTTAGCATCCTTCAGGTAGCATATTTATGTATTTCCCTATCCGCATGTGGTAGAAAGAATATCCCACAGTGCACAGATAATGACAGTCTGCGAAGGTGTGACATACAACATCAGTTGTGATAAGTTTCCCAGACCTCAACATATTAACCCAAAGTCTCAAGATAATTGCAAGTTTCCGACGGGGATCGTCACTGAAGGACTTGTACAGGATGGCTTCGAAACAGTCTAGCCGGGCGAACATGGCGAAAAGCAGCGCGTCTAAGTAGCAGGTAACTCCCTGACGGTTCTCTGCTCCAAGTAGCTTCGTAGTGGGCGTATAGCCTCTAATTATACCCTCAATTGAATCTTCCAAAAGAAGAAGCATCTCGAAGGCCCTGTCCACGTCTCCTTGAGCATGCTTCGATCGGAGGGCGTACTGGAAATGCTCCTCCTTGAGTCCCGAGATGCCGACCTGGGAGATCCGTCGCTCCAACAGCTTGATCTGAAGAGCCAATTAGCATGCCAGCCTTGAAATAATGACTTCTTGCGAAAACCTTCTTCTCTTCATCTTTGTCTTCCGGCGAAGGATGCTCCGAAGCGAATAAACCGCGATAGAGGGGGCGCGAGAGGATAGTAGAGGTCTGGACACAATGTATTAGCAAAGACTGCAACAGAGACACATCTAAACAAATAACCTAGACAATTAAGAAAGTGGTTACGAATAAGACTGTCATACCTCTTCCTTGTTATGCTTATCGAGCCTGCTATGTCTCTCACGTCTTGTGAGAAACCTGTGGATCCCGCTCATTGTTTCGAGCGGCCTAAAGGATCGAATATTCCGAAACAGTGTGGGCTATTCAAATTGGAAGCAGCTTCCTTCAAGACGATGGTACTAAAACGACCGCTGGAGTGATCAGAAAGTGGTCGAACGGGCACTGAATGAAGTTCAAGTTTCTCAGAAGGAGCAACGGTCGTGCAGACAGCACAAGTACTCAACTCACGTCCAGGCGCCAGAATTTCCACAGAGCGCACCAAGAATAGCCCGTGTGACGTCGATCAACATGTCTTTGCTGAAGGGCTTTGCCGCTAAAACGGAGGCTGGCAAACATCAGGTAGATCACCAGATCTGGAGGTGGAGTCCGTGCGATCTCTCCAAGCTCCCCCAGCGGAGCTACATCGAAGATCAGATCACAGGGGTACAGGTGAAGCCGGTCAGGACAGGAAGAAACGACCAGGGGGCAAGGCCATGACGGCCAGGGCGTGACAATGAGAGCCGCCAGACGTCGTGGGCTGGAGGACAACTGACACAGCATCAGCCTGGGATCGGCGGGGTGACCAGAGACCCTGCATGCGATCGGCCCCGTCGCCTTCGTCAGCCCAAGTGGAGCTGTCTCCGCGGGCCGTGCGGAGAACCTTGTGGCCTGAGGCATCAAATCCCGTGACACCGTCCCGCGGCCTCTTGGCGCGGCGCTCTCTCCATCTGGAAATTTTCGGGACCGCTGAGAACAGCAGCGATCTCTGCCGCAGCATCTCAACCGCCCTCTGCCCCCAATGACTGTCAATTGGCCCTCGAGATACCTGTCGAGGGCTCTTCCAAGAGCCCTTGCGCCTCCAGCATGCTCGCAGCAGCCTTCTCTGCGACGCTACGCCTCCGACCAGGCGTCTTCCGATAGCATGCCGGACCCTTTCAGCGAGATTGAGTCCGAGACTTCGTTGAAAGCCACCGTCCCGGAAGAAGTGATAAAATCATACGACCCGATCGCGAGAGCCAGGTCACGGAAGAAGGAATTGCCAAAGTCTCGGTACGCACAGACATACTCCCTCGACTGTTGCCGGTTTCTCGGTTGTATATCTGAGGAGACATTGCAGATCCGTGATATCTGACTATGGGAATATAGATACCAGTACCGCTCCCCTAAATACGACCGCGGTCCCCTGCACCCTCACAGACCCCCACCGCCGTCGGACCCCTCGTCTCGACTCTTCGTTCCGGGTCCCTTCTCTCTTCCCCGAGTCGAGCAGACGTACGAGTCGACCATCGCACCCGACATCCTCACGCTCTGCTACGTCCACAACCCACCGGGCTTCAAGCCACCACCAAAACCCGAGCGTCTCCGCTCATGGGACGACAGCTCCCCTTACCACAAGAACAGACCCCTCCGCGGACCCCGCGGTGGTGACGTCCTCCGCCTGCTCCGCAAGCCCATCACCTTCAACAACATCCCCAAAGTGGACCGGATCACGATCCACAGCTACGTGAAGCAGGCCGCGACGGAGAACTCCGGGTGGCTGCACGTCGCAGGTATGGCCATACAGGCCATCTCCAACGTGCGCGTGGAGACGTTCAAGTCCAAGAGCAGCGTCGCGCCCTGGGGTATCGCTCCCGGCAGGGACACGGTCGCGGTGAAAGCGGAGCTGCGCGGCGAGAACATGTACCATTTCCTGGGCAAGTTGATTGACGTGGTCATGCCCAAGATCAAGGACTGGAAGGGTGTCAAAGGCAGCAGTGGTGACAGCAGCGGGAACATCACGTTCGGTCTGGACCCGGAGAGCGTGGCTCTGTTCCCCGAGATCGAGGTCAACTATGACATGTAAGTTTGTACAGGCAATGGTTAAGCACAATTGGCCTTTATATTCTAACCGTTCTGTTCCGTAATTCAGGTACCCAACCAAGATGATCCCAGGTTGTCACATCACCATCCACACGACCGCCACCACTGACAAGGACGCCCGGCTTCTCCTCAGCGCCATGGGTATCCCATTCTACGGAAAGATTGTTAACTAGATCTCCAAATCTAATTCTTTCGCCGCAATCCAATAGCGGAGATGCTCATGCTTCCATGGACTCCAGACTCCGAAATGCTCGCCTGCCCAGAAACCTACTTCCCATGCCCTTGTTTCGCTCACGATTCATTGACAAATGTGTAACTATAGAAATGGCTGCCCCATCTACTACTCGGTAGCTGTGACTTCCGGGAGTTTGTATATGTATATCAATTCAGCAAGGTGTTATGAATAGAACAAAAATCTAAGGGTTATTTTTCCCCATTTATCTTATCCCCTCTGTTTTAAGATCACAGTACAATTGCTACAAGGATTGCTATGTTTCTGCCTTGGTGGAACAATCATCAACTTAAGACGGAAAGCACGTAAAAAGGACTCGAAAGAGATCTACAATTGCGCACCATGGATACTAGCAAAGCAAGCGCAAACCATTGCTATCGTTACAGGATTCGCTGTCGTTTTGCGAAACAGGAAATGACGGCGGAAAGGAGAAAATACCGCATACGGGATGAAACCTGAGAACTTCAAAAGGAAAACGGCGCAAATCGTAGCTAGTCCTTCAGCCAGAAGCCGCTGAATCTCTATCTAATATGATGATAACCTGGGCACTATCATGAGAACGCATGCGGAAATATGTAAAATAGATATCCAGAAAAATAAAGGCCCAGAGAACGAAGTCTTCGATGTCAGCAAAGGCGATTAAAAGACAAGTAAAAAGCAGAATCATGGCATGTAACTGGCGTAATAATCCTGCGCTCAGAAACACATGAGGGGGTAGAGCTTAGAACTGAATAACAACGGTGGGGTCCGCAAAGAAAGTGCAATAGTCCAGAGAAGAGAAGGTTATGATTTTAACATTGTGTATTATAAGGCGTGACGTGGGACAACGAAGATCACGTTTCCAATCGAGGCATGGGATGCGCGTGAAGTGACGATACCAGTATCAACTTAAGCAATCGGGTTGGCTAGGAACCGGCTCTGCAGCAACTCGTCTGCACTCGGTCTCTTTTCATGGTTGATTTCAAATGTCATGTCCAAGAAGGCCCTTGCTTCCTCACTCGCATTTTCTGGAGCGGGCGGTCTGGCCTGGTTGCTACCAATAGCAAATATGGCTTGTAGCTGACTGCAATCCGGGAACGGATGGGCTCCAATGAACATCTCCACGACAAGGCAACCCAAGCTCCAGATGTCAGCCTTTTTAGTATGAGCCGTCTGCCGGACAACTTCTGGAGCCATCCAATACACGCTGCCCTGTAACGAAGGCCGGTGCAAGTGGCCACCGGCTCCACCGCTAGCCCCAGAGCCCAGCATGGTAGATGCTTCCACACGCTTCGAGATACCAAAGTCGGAAATCTTAATGCCGCCCTTGTTATCGACCAGGATATTGGCTCCTTTGATGTCTCGATGGATGATATCGCGGCTATGGAGATAGGAAAGGCCAGCAAGAATCTGCCGGACGAAATTCTTGATCAACGGCTCTTGGAATGTGTTATACTGCTTCAACATTTCGGCAATAGATCCTCCTGGGACGTACTCCAGGAAAATATTCAGGTACTGCTCGTCAGCAGAGGTCCCTAGGTACTGCACAATATTGGGGTGCTGAAGACCTTGGAGAAGGTCAATCTCGTGCTTAAGTGCGGCAACCATGTTGTTTTTCCTCTTGTCGAATTCAGTGCCCTTCGTTGCTGACGGAAGTTCAACCTGTTTGACAGCCATGAGCTCTCCCGTGATAGCATGAAGAGCAAGAAAGACGCTTCCAAAGGATCCTTCGCCAATAAGAGAACCCTTCATCCAGTTCTTAGGCGCGAAGTTATCTCCGGCAAGGAAATCGTTTAGTGCGGTATCCTCTTCTTCCCCATCCTCAGTCACGATCAAACTCAGTCGTTCATGCAGGGAACCACCACCGTCGGTTGCTGCAACGCTGAGGGTTTCCTCGAAAAAGCTTTGCCGCGTAGTGCCAGCATCAGCAGATGTTTGGTCAGACGCACTGTCAAAAGACACATATGATTTGCGATTCGGTT
This sequence comes from Thermoascus crustaceus, assembly GCF_041956765.1. Taxonomy (NCBI): domain Eukaryota; kingdom Fungi; phylum Ascomycota; class Eurotiomycetes; order Eurotiales; family Thermoascaceae; genus Thermoascus; species Thermoascus crustaceus. The sequence continues at coordinate 3,189,934 of NW_027192527.1, read as the reverse complement.
CTATCGGTGATTCCTCCTGCAGAGGTTGAAGGGAGCTAGAAGCAACTGAATCGCGATACGCCGTTTGAGGCAAGTTAAATCTCGACACTGACAATGGTCTCGAGACTCGAGAAGGCTGCAACCCCGCATTCAGCCAAGTATCGGCAATGCTGGGAATTGGAGGGGCGTCTTTCAAGCTCGAAGCGTAGCTTGCATTGCTTACAACGCTCAGACGGCTGGCTGCACGACTTAAACGTTGAGATCTTCGAACAGACATCCGCATCGTCTTCTCGATGTCCTCCCGCTGATGACTTGGGAAGTATGAGGTAAGTTCATGAATGATCATTTCACTAGGGGGCCTAGCACCAAAGAATGAACGCAGTTTGGAAGTGTGATTGCGTTCCGTGCTCCCCGACGACGGCTTCTGGTCTTGCCTTGGTCTCTCGGAAGACATCGGAGAAATTGGTTGCTTGATATTATGCCACGACTCGCCCGTCAGCTGCTGAATTTTGAGTTGGTTTCGCATGTTGGTACCACTCAGGGCATTCATATGTGTCACCTGGCTCTCATCCATTGCGAGCTGAGCTGCGCGACGGAGTTCATCCGTGTCAGGTTCGCCAGCGTGGATTTTTCTGAGAATCAAGCGGCCACGTTCGGAGTTGTTAGAACCGTCACATATCCGCATAAGGTCAGAGTCAGTCAGCCGCCTGCAGTTAGATGGATTAGGCTCCAATCCATCTAGTACATAGAAGCAATAATTTCTGTATTGGCTCTCTGGAAGCTGCAACTTCCTTAGAACGCAGAGGACGATTTCGTCGGGAGTTCTGCAGTGTCTGACGTTCAAGACCTTAGTCTGGCCGCCTGTGTATATCACCCTGATGACCGGGGAGTTTGATGGAAGCGGACCCATCGTGAGACCATCGAGACTGGGATTCTGTCTCATGTGCCCAGGTGTGTCAGGACGACGACCGGAGCTCGACCCGGCAGACGTGAAGTAGCTCGATCCTTGCTCCTTACGCGGATTCTCCATGGGGCTTGAACCAGCGTAACGATGAGCCCGTGTGCCTGTTGGTTGACGAGAGTTGGATGGGCGAGAGGACTCGGACGATGGTGCATAAGTCGAAGCTTCAAGAGCCGCCAAGGAATTCTATACCGCAATAAGCCACAGTTCCACAGTATAATTGCTAGACAACTCACCATATTTCGCAACTTGCGATTCGAAATCGCCTTGTTTCTAAGCTGCTTGATGGCCACGAAGATGCGTACTCGGTCGCCGATCTTCTTTATACCCATCTCTTGAAGAATTTTTTGATCGCATTCAAGCAGATTGTCACCATTAAAATTATTGGCTACAAGCCCCGTCAGCTCTCGTGTCTCCGCGCAGTAAGGAAATGGATGTTGAGCACTCCGCAGTTTTACCTCTGAATAGGGACTCATACTGGCCACATCGTATACTGTGTAGCCACTCTATCACTTTATTTTCATCCCATTTCCTGAATTAGTTCAGCAAGAATCCAAAGCAGACAGGGAGAGATAAGTGGGCTCACCTGACAGAATCAAGCCCATCATGCATATCAGAGAATTCCCCTTCTGTTGGACTTGTAAAAGAGGGTCCATCGCGGGAATTTGAGGCTACAGTCGATTTGTGAGACGATCCAGAGTGATATGAGGATGCTGACGTCTGGGGCGCGGGCACGCCCAAAGACGAGGAGTATGCTTTGGATGCAAGCATGGCCGGTTCTTTTTTAGGAGAAGAACGAAGCTTGCGTGGATAAATGGTTGTGTGGCTCTTTAAAAGATCTCCTATGGCAGATTCCTTTGTTGTTTCGTTTTCGTACCGAAAGGGTCCGATAAAGGAATGAGGGGACCAGGTTGACACGGACGAGGTTCTTGGACCCCTTTGCGGCGTTCGTTTGCACAGGCGAGCCTCCAGAAACGATCAGGCGTTAGGTGAAGGCATATCAGAGGTTCCCTAATCACCAGCATATCAGCATTTGCGGTCATCAAACGCTACCTAACTGCCGTTAATGGGCGAGGGATATGGAGTCACCATACGTATGAGGGGCAGGCGGGAACCTCCAAAAGAGGGGTTGCTCACAAGTGACAAATACAGCGCACTGATTTCACGGTCGAGCCGATCTCACAGGAGATATCAGGACCGATGTGGTCGACGTAGTCGACGTTGTGATTGCTATATCCCGTGCGCACTCAGCTGTTCCTAACTGCTCGGGGGTTAGGACTCGGGGGCACGGTCCACACTGTAGATTTCAAAGAGACAGCACACGCCCGCAACGAAGCCTCACAAAAGGGAGCCACAAGTTTAGCAGAAAGAGCCCGGGAAAAGAGAGCAAAAAGCACGCTGACACTAGACTCCTCGCCTGATGAGAGAGATCCCGACAGGGGGCTGTCACGGAGATAACTTGAAGCGGTTCTAGTGCGGTCGGAGGACCAACTTGAGGCATTCTAAAACGAAGCGCCGCCATGCCCACCCTTGATTCGCCAAGCCTCACTCTTGAAACATCGCGCATTCCTTTACCCTGTCAACCGCCATGCATACACCGGTCTACGTTTATGCTGCCACCAGCTGCATAAGCCTGCTACAGGAGTAAGCGTTTTGACCGGGTGGGCCTCTGGTCCTAGGCCTAATGGCTCAAATCTACGATGACGACGTACACAGTACGCAAAGAATCCCCTATCGCTTATCTGTCCACGTCTTCATGGGGATTCGAGTGCTATCTAAGATCCGCTGCAAGACTCCACATCTGCTCACTTGGTGGCCTCCACTGTTTTAAGGGCTGCAAGGAGCGCTCCGTATGTGCCTCTTAGCCTTCAGCCGACCGACCTGAAGATCCTGTAGGCTCAGATCTAGCACGCAAGGAGGACCCACTTCATCGTTACGCAGCACGAGTACTACCACGATGGCTTGGGCAGGCTGAGGCGGGGTTTCCTACGACCCCAGGTTGTGAAACATCTACGGGCGCTCGAGCACAGATTCTGAACATTGTACAGGTCGCGCTCCATATATCTGACCTAGTCCCACGCATACCCTCGGCGTCAGGCTCATGTCAGCATTCCCAGCTGTACACCAAGGATTGCACACGACACTACCTAGTATTATCCCCTCAACCAATTTTGCTCTAAGCAAGCCACTCTTCGCCTAGGTTACATGGTTTCGACTTGGAAGACGACAGGTCTGAAACTTGTTTCTCGCGTTTATTCTCTTCTGGGAGCCCTTGTCCTGAAGCCTATCCCTGCTCACACAGGGGATCTCGTCAACTGTCTTCTTCTAAACCGACTTCGCCAGTTTGCCCTGCTCTTTGACGGGTTTACCTAGAAGGCAGCTTCATTGAACACTATTAGAAGGCATTCAGTGAAACAATGCGTCTAGGAGGAACGTGATATGTCTACAAGGATCGTCTGCTTCCAGTAACGTATATGCTCCAGAAAACATGAGGGCATTTCTGAGTGGTCTGATCTTGTGAGATGAGCTGGGGATCGTGATCAATTGCTATAGTTCCGCCGGTCAACGTAGGGCCTCGGGCAATCAGCTCTGCAGAAACTGTACCACTTATCAAAACAGTCAACTTGGCAACCGACATTACAGAGGCGTCTTTGGTGAAATGGCAGAGCTGAAATGGTGCTTAAATCATAGATCTGTATCTCATAGTCCCAGCGCACCGACCATATTTTGAACGGTAACGAGCTACCTGTATAAGGTTGTTTGTTTGTAAACACCTGCTGCAAACGGTGACATAAAATTTCATGAAGGTCTGGGGGTAGAGTCGAGACTCGAAAATCATGCTCAAGACATACCATGCTTCAGCAACCGACATCTCTTAAACACCATAGGCAGCTCATATCACCTCCTCTCGAGCAGCTAATTATGTACCTGGCGGTGAGGAGTAAATCGAGCACCCCCTCTCGGGCCCCGCACGTGACCCTCCGCGGCTATGCAGCCCTAGGCGACAGAGCTCAGACCCCCCTCATCCCAACCCCACAGGCTCTTTTTCCCCGCTCCCCCATTTCCCATCTCAGAACTGTCCTTTCTCAGGGCAATCCGCGATGGAGCCTGATAGAACATCTCCAGGCAAAGTCAGGAAGAAGAGCGTTGCGCCGCACCGCAAGTCGTTGTCTTGCGAGTACTGTTCCAGGTCTTTCGCGCGGTTGGAGCATCTGCAACGCCATCTCCGCACGCGTTGAGTAGCCCTCAGTCCCTCGGCTAGCTGGTGCCATACTTTCGGACTCTGCCTAACCTGCAGTCGCAGACACGAAGGAGAAACCATTTTCGTGTGAGATATGCTCGAAGTCTTTTGCAAGAAGGTTCGCTGCATTCCTCCCACCCCTAACATGAAGCGATCCCGGACTAATGGAACAAAAAAAATTTCTGTAGCGATCTGCTCGTGCGCCATGAACGACTAGTACACCCCGCGGAGAATGCTGCGAACAGAGGAGAGCATAGAATAAACGATTCCCATGACATTCCGCCGACTCCAGCGTCCATAATCCAGCCTCCCCATCACGATTCACGAATGCTGGAGATACCCGACACCGTGCCGGTCCAGCCATCACAGGTTCCACCACCACCAGCCCCAGAGGTACAGGTACAGCCGACTCAGATGGTAGAAACGACTCAATTCAATCCTTCCTGGGGATATGACCTAAACTTGCTATCCCATGCCGCCAGCCATGTCGCTCTGGAGGGCCAGCAGGAGACCCTTGAGCCGATCCGGAAGCCCCCGGGACACGTTGGACCGCCCCCTACGATGCCGCACGTGCCCGAGAAAGCGATCACAGACAACTACGGTGTCGAACCGTCTATTTTAGACCTCGCCGATCTAGGAGATCCAGTTCAAGATTTCACCATCTTTCTGGAAAGCGTTGGTCTTTCGTCTGATTGGGACTCCGGTGTATTCTCCTCGGTTGAGTCGGAGCCTCTGTTGCCTACGAATATCCCGTTCGAATCCAAACCACCAGTTCGTGAAATCGGGTCCCAGTCTCAGTCCCAGTCCCAAAGATTCAATGGTGATATTCTCAGCGACCAACGGACTGCAGCAGACGAGGCGCCATCATTCTCCAACTTTGGTTCTCGGCTGCCGTCTCTGCAACCTGAACCCCACGACTCTGACGACCGGATTGGACTTTCTGACGATCCTGCTAATCCAAGACCGGCGTGGGATATCTCAAATGCAGACCGTCAACTATTTCTCGCGAGGTTGGAAGAGTTCTCCCATGTTCTCCCGAAAGGATTTGTCCCACCTTCGAGACATGCATTGTCCCGCTTCTTTGCGGGTTATATCAATGGGTTAAATGAGCATCTTCCTTTTATCCACGTCCCGACATTGTCTGTAGCCAAAAGTCCTCCAGAGCTCACCCTTGCACTTGCAGCAGCTGGCTCCCACTATCGTTTCGAGAACAATCGAGGTATTGACCTCTTTCACGCGTCGAAAGCAGTCCTGCTGGAACGCCTTCGCAGAAGGGACAGCAAGCAGGTCTCCCAGCCAACGTGGAATTTTGGTCCGCCACCCTCAGGCGTTCACAACACCTCTCGCGGTTCTTCTTCGATCTCCAATCCCTCAAGTAGTCCGTTCCAGCAGCAACCATTGTTCGTCCAGCCAATAGATCCTATGAACTATGCTCTGGACGAATCTGATGCCCATTTGAAGATTATCCAGACTTTTCTATTGCTCACGGTGTTTGCATCATGGGAAAGGCATCCAGAGCTGCTGCGGGAGATTCTCGCCCTGCAGAGCACCTTGGCCAGATTAGTCCGAGAGCATGGCCTCTCCGAACCGGCCTTTAACTCGGATAATCTGACTTGGGAAGAGTGGATTCGGCAGGAGTGCAACAGGCGCACAAAGCTTATTGTTTACTGCTTTTTCAATCTTCATTCTATAATGTACAATATACCTCCTCTGATTCTGAACTCAGAGCTGAAGCTAAACATGCCTTGTTCACACGATGTCTGGAAGGCCAACAATGCGTCTCAGTGGCGACGCCTATATCGCTCGCGTCATGTCTCGGAAATATCATTTCAGGAAGCTTTCGCCAAACTCTTTGTTAAAGCGCCTCTTTCAAATGTCTCGACACCTATCTCACCCCTTGGAAATTACATTCTTATACATGCCATCATACAGCAGATATTCTTCGCTCGTCAGCTCTGTCTCTCTGCACCAACGATGCATGGTACAAGTCTACGACAGGAAGACCTAACTGTCCTGGATAACTCTCTGAGCGCCTGGAAGGCTGGCTGGAAGCGTACACCAGAGTCGAGTATTGATCCTCAAAATCCGGCCGGGCCGATCGCGTTCACATCGACCGCGCTTCTTGGTCTGGCATACATAAGACTTCATGTCGACCTGGGTCCTTGTCGCCGCCTCGTGACTCAAGATCCCGTTCAGATTGCCAGGGCCTTGAAGGAATCGCCTCCGATAGCACGGAGCCCGAGACTCATCATGGCTCTGCTGCACTCTGCCCATGCGCTTTCGATCCCTGTGAGACTTGGAATTGACTTCGTGGCAAGAACCCACTCATTTTTCTGGAGTATCCAACATTCCCTATGCAGTCTGGAGTGCGCATTTCTCCTGAGCAGATGGCTCCTCGCCTTACCGGCTACTCAGTCCGAGCAGAAACTATCAGAACATGAAAGGAAACTGTTTCTATGGATCAAGAGTATGATGGATGAAACTGACATGGCTATTGAACCGACAGAGGGATCAGAGTTGGACATCCTGAATGATCCGTACAAGGTCAAACAACTTAGCGTTGCCGTCGTGCGAGTCTGGGCCCGAACGTTCAAGGGAAACACGAGCTGGGCAATCGTGGACTTGGTCGGTTCCAGCCTGGAAGTGTATGCGGATCTCTTGGAGAACTAAGTTCCGTCGTCGTTGCGTCGACGATGGAACAATGTTCTCGGTATTGTGTACTTGTTTGTTCATTGTCTTGATGATACCCAAACCGTTAACAACCATTTCAGTTGTCATCAGAGCTGGGACCTTTGATTACCGGCTTACTACGGTTTACTTTTTGGAGACGCTGTGGCTCTCTGAGGACTTTGGCGTTGATAAGCTTTGAGGCATAATAAACCACACAAGGTAAACACTTTCATCTCGTCTAGTTTGACGGTGCTCTTTTAATGGAAGGGGCTTGAGTTCCTCTGTTCACATAATATCGGTTCATGTTCAACAAGGAGTACTGGTTACTAACACCCTACGTCAGGTCCTCCCAGTCAGCATAGTGACCGCGAAAAATCGTATAGTACAGTGCAATCGACAACGTGCAATTCTTCTGACAGGCTATGGACACAAAGATTACCTTCTAAAATCCGCGTTGAACCATATTTCTCTATAATATCTCGACCCTCTGGGAGGCGATCTATTCAGTTGCAGTTTATCATAGGTTATTTTATTATATATTTTTTTCCAAATGTTTTTTTTATTTCCGTTTCCCTGTTTAGAGGTTATCCCCCTTTAAAGAGGGGGGAGAAGAAAAACAAATGGAGTCGAAGGGAAAACCACTTGCCTTGTATCTTATTCACCAAGTTTAACTGGATATTTGTTGAGCTTTGAGGACTCACGGGGGGTTTCTCATTAAGTTGCTTTCCGGCTTGTTAGCTTAAGGGGTGCATATTTCTTCAATTGTCGCGAATACCCTGATAGGACTAGCGGTTTTGCTTCAAATATATGTGTCCGGAATTTTGCTATGACTTGGATCGGAGTTCGCATTCTGTCGATTCGTCCGTCTGGTCTTTTTGTTTGATCAAGAGATATGGCGATCTCCTTTTGGTTTGATAGGGGTGAGAGATAGTCACGACCTACTAGAACAAAGAAAGGGTGTAACCTTTTCCAGTCGAAGTTTGTCCTAGCTAGAGTGGACATGTTTCCAAGCCTTCAAAAAATAAACAGCCCAAATCTTCGAAACATAACGTGCATCGTAAAACTTCTTCTTGTATTGTTGAGATACTCTTACGTAACCATTGACCTGTTCACCCGTGAACACCAGCGTCAAAATGGTAGAAACCACTCTACTCGTCATCAAACTTGAACAAAGACTGAGTGTGTCATAACATCATCCCATCCAAAAAGAAAGAAAAACAAGTCGTAACTCTCGTCAATCCCATTCTTCTCTCCTTCCGCTTTATTCACACAGGACCCGCTCTCCGACCCTCCCTATTCCTCGCAACGCTTGCGGGAACAAAGCGCAACGCAGCCATGGACTTCTCAAGATCAGCCATGTCCGTCTCGGACGGTACTGCCGCTGTTTGATGACGGGAATGGTGGTCCGGAACGCCTCTGCTCGGCGCATATGATGTCAGGGAGGCCTTCCGGCGTCTCAGACGGCCCTCCTGCGGCGAGGAGGGGGTCGACACGCGACGGCGGTGGTTGTTTGGAGATCGGAGCAGGGATGTGTGCTTGTCTATACCGTCGTTGACGATGAAGAAGTTATATGTCTGTGGAGAGAGTTAGGCTTTTGGCAATGGCCGAAGGTTGTTGTGATGGCAGAACTGGATGTATGGATAATATCGGGGGAGAGGGATGTATTTACTTACCCTTGGGAACATATGTTTGTCTATGAGGTGCCTTCTCCGCTTCTGCGGGGTTGAGCATTTCCGCTCGCAGCCTTCGACGAAGCAGCCATACTGATTTCTGTTAGTAGAAGACCATGGCAAAAGATCAGTAAAAATGGAAGGAGAGACTTTGAATCTATTAAAAAAGGAAAAAAAAACATACCGTCTTCTCACCCCTCTCTCTCCGGGCGGCAATGAGGGGATCGTGGTTCTCCTCGATATGTAGATTCAGGAAGAGATCCGTGGGGAAGTTCTTCCCGCACTCGGAGCAACGGTTCACATGAGCCTGCATGTAGTGAACTTCATACTCTTCATACGAGGGAAAGGAGAACGTCTCCTTGTGAGGGGGCAGTGAGCAGCGCATGACTTCGGTGGTCAGGTCCGAGTCCGACGTGTCCAGCTGGGGCACTTTGGCACGCGGGGGAGGGGGCGTTGAGGACGCTGGGGAAGAGACCGATGGAGTCTCGGGGGAGTGGTCTGATAAGGAAGAGAGTGAGTCGCTCCGTATGCGCTTTGACATGTTGGATTAATAATTAAGAACAGGTAAACAGTAAGTAGTATGTGTTGTCTATGGAGACTGAGACTGAGACTTGGTACTGTACTGTGTGTTGTCTCTCAATTGATATACTCCGCCCTCTCTTTTTCACCAGCCAGACTCCATAACGCCCGACGATGTAGGATGGGAGGAAAAGAAAAGCCCCGTGGACGGCAGAATTGCTCAGTAAAAAGCAGATACCATGGACGGTTATCAGCGAACAGACGGATATGATATCAACAGCACAGACGGCGGGTCCCAACTCCAGTCCAGCGAACGGCTCACCAGCCACAGAGAAGTCAAAGTCAAGCACTTTTGGGCGCAGCACCAGCCACACTAGCGTGCCGGCAATTCATCTCCAGACTCCATCATCCTTTTGGCGAAAGCTCCGTCATTTTATTTCCTTCGCGGAGTCCTTCGCTTTCTGTTCTTCTCTCTCGAAGAGCCTCCTCCACCCGGGGTATCTGCCGCGCCCGCGCACCGCCCTCGTCATTCGACCCCAGATCCACCTCCACCACACTGATGGATCGTTCACTATTCCAGTGGCCCGAAGACTTCCAGCCAGCCATAGCCATCTGACGGCGAGGTTAACTGTGGGGTCACGGGCGCAGTACTCTTCGGTCCTGAGCATGGCGTCCGCGTTCCAAAATGCGTGGAAGTGAGTTGCTCCTCGACTTGCGTTTTCTGGTCAGCATCTTGCGATGGATAGTTTCCTCCTTCTGACTCCCATCCGGCAGATCTGCGCTCCAGGCCGAACAGGAGCTCCTAAAGGCCCTTGCAGAGAAAGAGCCTACTTTCACAGAGGTTACCCATCGTCTTTCGGAGTCAGTTACAACCTTTCCGGGGTGGTCACGAGAGTACAGTCTGACCGTTTCAGATTTCGCGTAGCTTGTCAGAATGCGATCTTCCAGAACTTCGAAGCCGCCCGTTCCGTCGACGTGGAGGGTCGTCTATGGGAAGCGCATCTCAAGATTAACAACCGGTTTCGCAAACTGCTAGCCCGCGTGAGTGTGCACGATGAAATACCTCGATAGAATCGCCCTTTCTGATCTAAATACAGTTCCGCGAAGAGAATGGCAAGAAGAAGCCGGTCGAGAAGCGCAAGCTTGAGAAGCACTACCTGGACTTCATAAAGTCGAGCCAGCGATTCTACCGGGGATATATACAACATCTATCGTCGCACTTTGGAGGGATTCCGGAGCTGGAGAAGGTTGCGCAAAAATTCAACTTTGACAGTAAGGGTCGCAATTGATATCATCGGTCTTTGTCATTGAGCTAAGCCTGCTATCCTTAGACCTATCGGCCCAGTCGCCGGTCGAGTCCAACGAGGAACTCCGGAAGCGCATACTTCTCTCTTGCCATGCGACTCTCATCCGTCTTGGGGATCTCTCCCGCTATCGTGAGACGGAACTTGTCTCCAAGGGCCGCAATTGGGGGCCTGCCATTGGGTACTATGACTTAGCATCTGTCATTCATCCGGCTTCTGGCGCATCACACAACCAACTCGCTGTCATAGCCCTTGCTGATGGTAATCACCTCCGGGCGACCTATCATCTTTACAGGGCGTTAGCGGCCAAGGAGCCTCACCCGACCTCAAAGGGGAACTTGGAAATAGAATTTAGGAAAATCATGAATGCGTGGGCAAAGAGAGAGTTGATTCCCCGTGAGGACGCGGGCATCCCTGGGCGCGCATTGACCCCCTGGTTCGTGTACCTCCATGCGCAATGCTACAAGGGAATTGATTTCCCTGAGCATGACGAGCTCGAAAACGAAGTTCTGAGCCAACTTGCCGTCGACTTGAAGGAGCGGTCCCTCGAAGGCACTCTTCAAAAGTTCTGTTTGATTAATATAGCTGCAGAAGATTTTGCGAGAGTGAGATCAAACGGCAGGTATCTTGATTTGCGATTGCTGGCCTGCTTGCTGATTGCGAATCATAGGGGAGTCTACACACAATGCTCGCCTGTTCTTCCGGCGCATCAATGTCAAGACCTTCTTCACGCTTCTTCAGATCCTCTTGGCTGAACTGGAGCGCATCGCCACTGAAGACCCGGGAAATAAGGAGTCGAAGAACGGATCAGACAAGGTTACTGTCGTTTCTCGTCGCATTCTCCCAGCCCTCCGCCATTACAGCGCCTGGTTACTTTCAAACAGCAGTACCTTGGCTGCCGAAAAAGAAGAGAAGGATACACTCCTTTTCGTTCAGATCAAGGAATTTTGGAAGATATACGCCAATACCTTGACGCTCCTCGCCTCCACTTTCGATGTGGTGCACTTGCCCGAAGTGGACTATCTCCTTGAAGAGGATGAGGAAACTCTTGGCTTCGGTCCTTTTGCCAATGAAGCTACCAGTCGCAGATATCTCGATGCGAACAACAAACAGAAGCCCCGTATGCATGACCCTGGAGTGGAGAGGAACCATCCCAACATTGAAATGCTCTACCGAATTCGGGAGTTTGTGATTGATGGTCTTGATTTAGTTGTCAGCAAGGTACGTATTGAATATATCGATCCGGCTCACAGTTGGTGCTAATTCGACGACAGAAAATACCCGTCGTCCTTGTTGATGAGAAGGACAGGAAGACGTTCATCTACCAAGAGGAAGGCCTTCCCTCTCAATTCTACGCCAGTCCTCACACACATCACCATACACTTTCTTCGACAAGCATCGAACGGGAAGATATACAACAAGCAAAGCAGGACCCCAGATACGTTGCGGATAATAAAAGTGTTTTTGGAGGCTCCCAGTCTGCTTCGGCGTCCGTTTCAGCGAATATGCACCGCATAGTGGAGGGTGTAGAGAGACTGGTCGAATCGGACACCTATGAAGGTGCACCAGCTGTGCCACAGCTTCCGGCTTTTCTCAGGGACCCTCCAACTTCGCCTGACCGTCCGTTTGAGACGGACCCTAGTTCTCTGATGTTTCGCGAAGATGGAACGAATATGCTCCGGCCTCCAATTCCTCCACCTGGGCTTGGGCCGCGCAACGCGCACACCCCGACTTCAGCCATGTCTGCATCGCCGTCCTACAACCCACGGCCAGCGCTACCCAGCATTCCCAGCATCTGGAACACAGCCTTTGCGCCCCAACCAGGCGAGGCACCATCTCCACAGCCTCGTCCCGTAACCGCGCGTCAGATTAGCCCTCCCGGCCTCAGCCAGCAGACGACCCTCTCTATGCCTTCAGGGAACAGTCCAAGCCTTCCATCCCAGGAAACGACAGCAAGCGACATTGCGTTCCGGAACAACCTGCTACTTCAACAGCAGCAGCTCGACTCCGCACCAAGGTCTTCTCCCTTCGAATCCAGCTGGACTCCACCAAATTCCGCCGCCTTTCATCCTCACTCAGCCGCAGCAGCCTGGGACAGGGACCCGCTTAGGTCCGTCCACTACTATGATGCATACCGCCAGCCGCATATTTCAAGCAGCCTAGGCGACGCATCCTGGGCCAACAACGCTTTCATTGAGAGCAGCCTTCCCTCTGGTGCGACATTCCCCAGCTCTGGTGGTTTCTCGAGCGGTGGTCGCAAGTCCACGCATGCGCAGCAGCTTGGCGTTATAGGTCAAACACCACCATGCGGGCAAGGAGGTTGATTTGATTGATTGGATCAGTTTGTTGCGGTTGCGTCGACTAACTACGGATAAGAGAAGATCAAGATACGTTATAGTAAGTCCCAAAAAAGAGTCGGAACGAGTAAAAGAAAAACAGAGTTGGAACCCTCTTCTCTCTCTCTTTTTGTGGCTGTCTGATGATCAATCAATCCGACGGAACATATATAACCAACGCCCCCTGGCGCTTTACCCGCAGATCCTCGCATCTATCTATCCGAGGGGAAACCGAACCAGCGCGAAAGATGGCACGTGCATCGTCACACTTTCTCACACAGAGCACGCTACTACCACCAGATCAACCACAACCTCCATCTGCACAACTGACCCTGCTTATATATAACCCCTCTCCACGGTCAAGTCAGAAAAGAAAAGAAAAGAAAAGAAAAGAATCCATAGGAGAGCAGAAGTTCAGTCAAGCACCCTTACCACCGATTACTACCACTGCTAGCAACTCTAGATATTGTCAAACAGTATTTTTTGCTAGGCACTGATGGCGCCTGGAGAGAGAGAGAGAGAGAGAAAGGAGCCAAGGCCATCCATCATCCAGTTAGAGGGCTACGTTATTGATTGGACGGCGAAAAAAGAAAGCTGACAAAGACAAGGCAAATAAAAAGAAAGAAGCCAATTTCAGTCAATCAGTCAATCAAGTCTTTTGCTTTTTTTTTGTTTCTGCCTTCTCTAAAATAATAAAATCTTATATTCGAGTATCGCTCAAGGATAGGGTTAGGAATAACCCGCCACGAAAAGGTTGGTTGAGTGCGGTTCGCCCCGTCTGTAAAATGCGGGCAACACGAAAAGGCGGGAAGAAAAGATATAAAAAGAGGAATAAGAAAACAAGTGGCGACTACGATGGTAATGGTGCAAGGAGAAGCCCTGGAAAAGGAAAAAGGAAAAATATTTCTTATTAGTTAGAAATCAAAATTCGTTGTTGAAAACGCTTTTTATATTCTTTCCCCCCTTTTTTTTCTCTCTCTTCTTCTCTATTGCGTACATTTAAGCCAGGGATATACCGGGTATATTGGGTTGAATCGTTAGGTTGAATCTGAATCTGACATGAAGCAAGGCAAGATAAGATGCCATCTTTTACTTTCACGGAGCTCCGCTCCGCTAGTTTGTAGTGGTTACTGTTTCTTGTTTACTGGCTGGATGGGACGTAAGTCTGCTTAGGGAATGGGTACCTAGATTGAGATTGGCTTGTAAGTTTATGTTCCAATAAGGGGTACCGGTTTGGATCCATCGGGCCGCGAAGTGAGGAGATAGGTGACTCCCTCGGGGAGATAGCCCTTGCTGCACATCGTACGGCCGACTTTCACGTGAAATAAAAAGGTCGGTTTGAAACGGAAATTAGGAGATAACTTACGATGGTCCCAACTCCTGGATGCTCAGGCATGCGAGCCACTGGCCCATGTCCACGCTCTCCTCGAGCGACTTGCCCTGGACGATACCAGCGCAGAAACCTCCGGCGAAAGCATCACTGGATTCAGACTTAGCACAAATTCGGCTTTAAAGGAATGGAGTCTACTATAGGCTATTACTCACCCAGCACCGTTGGTGTCGTTGATCTTCTCCTTGGAGATTTCCCGCACCTTGAACTCCTTCACCTCAACCTCGCCGTTGGGCTTGGCAACAGCGGTGACTGTAGGCAGAGTGCCCTGGGTGACGATAGCGACTCTGGGGCGGCTTGTGTTCTTCTTAGGCAGGGTAGCCAGCTTCTTGGCGATCTCGACAATGTCGGTGGTGCCCCAGCCGTGGTTTTCGGAGTAGGAGATGGCCTCGGTCTCGTTACCGATGAGGAAGTCGGTGTAGGGGACGACGCTGTCCAGCTGGTCCTTGAAGAACTGCGGGATGAATGGGGCGGAGAGGGAGAGCATGAAGATCTGGTTTCATTGTCGTCAGGATAAGATTGCTCAGGGGAAATAGGGAGACGGTAACAGGACCAGGCACAAGAATGCTCTATCGCCAAAAGCCCCTGGTAAATGGGCGACATACCTTGTTCTTCGCAGCGGCCTCCTCAGCAAGAGCCAGAATAGCAGGGACACAGACAGTAAGGTGGTAGCCACCGACGTAGTAGACCTTGGCCTTCTCGACCAGAGACCAGATATGTGGCTGCTTCAGGTGCTCGATCTTGTACTCGTTTGCGGCAGCAAGGTGAGTGACCATGCTGCGGTTGTGGCCGGTGATGACGACACCGCACTTGCCAGTGGGCTGGACATCGTCGACACGGTATTCAGTGCGGACACCAGCCTTGTTGCAGGCGTCCTTGAGAATGTCGGCATACTTGTCGCGGCCAACGCAGCCGATGTAAAGGACAGTGTTGTCAGGGAGCATGTACTACACAGCGGACGACCAATGTCAGTTTCCGTCGCGTAAATAGTTTATGCAAAGGAAAGGAGCATATGGTGCCTATGAATTGATATAGAGGGGAAAATACCTGAGCGCCACGAGCAGTGTTCTGGGCAGCACCTCCAGCGATCAACTTCGCATCGTGGTTCTGGAGCAGCTCTTCGTAGAGGGGCATGTGCTTCTCCTCCGCGAGGATAGCATCGTTGTCCTTCAGGCCGTACTTCTGCAGGAGAGCGGAATCACTGTATAACCCCCATCAGTACATGCAAAATATTTTTCTCGTGCAGGAATCTCCTTACCCAACGCCCTGGATGTCTTGATGTTCAAAGTTAGCCAATAGGCTCCACGGTTCAATAGCGACAAGGGGAATCAATTACCCAGGAGCGGGTTTTCCAAGCACAGCAGAGGGTATCCTTCAGCAGCAGCCATTGTGTCTACGTGTTAACAACGCTGGTTGTTGGGAATTGGAAAGGCAGAGTCTGGCAGAAAGACGGAGGGGCGGCGGTGGGGGGTTTTCGGGTTGGAGGGGGATCGCAGACTACTAAGGTTGCGTCAAGTAAGCAGATGTTCGGCAGTGCGTCGGATGCATTGCATCCATCGCCCGGCAGTTCTCAGACACCGCTAGCCAGCAAGCAAGCGTTCTGGAAAACAGCGTCGAAAGTCCACCAGCGCACTTTTCTATGATCCATACTTAGAACTTGTTATCTCTCTTCGATCCCGGAAGTGTCATTACATAACCATCCAACATGGATAACCCAGCTCTCGGGATCGCGGAGACGATCCAAACAGCGTCCGTAAAGCGCGACCCGTCGCCGACGCACGATATCAACCCCTCCACCACTGCCGCAGACGAGAAGAAGCCGGTCGAGCGTGCACCGTCCCCGGCTCCCAGCATCCCGTCAGATGTCGTCGACCCGAGTCGGGCCATCAGACCGATCTCGCGGCGGAAGAACCTCCCTCCATTGCCAGACCTGCGATTCGAGCAGAGCTACCTGGCCAGCTTGAAAGGTACGGAGAGCTGGGGTCGCATTGCGTGGATCACGATCAGGGATCAGGTATGACATGTTTCATTTGAGTTTCGTGCCAATGAATTTATCCATCAAACACTGACATCGTGCCCGCTTTCCCCATAGGTCCTTCTCCCTCTCATCCAAGGCACGCTCTGGACCTTGGCTCTCTCGGGCTGGAGATACTGGAACCGCAGTGCCCAGCTCAGTGGCAGAACGCTCGGGAGCAGGCTGCGCAGGTGGTGGTATGAGGTGAACAACTGGGAGATCCCGCCCACAAGGGACGTTCTGAGGGACCGGAAGCTTGCCCGGAAAATTCAGGACGTGAGTTCTCCTTTCTCTTGGGGTCGTCGTCAATAAGGGCTTGGATTTAGGTTTTATGACGGGAAGGGGTGTGTTGACCTGACGCGCTCGGTGATGCAGTACTACGAGACTAGGTTCTCGCAATCCACCGGTGATTGAACCGGATGTCACACTTGGAGGGAAGATTAAAAGCGTACAAAGATATCTTGCGCTTGCATGTTTGGGAGTTAAGGGCATGGCGTTGATGTTTGTTCTTTTCCTAGAATGGAATATCTTTATCCAACGATCGAGGGACCTACGATATCCCTATTATGACTTTGATGGCTTTACGACTTCTTGAAGTCTGAACAGACACCATCTAAAGGTAATTGTGTTTAAATCGATAAATGAGAAATGTCTTCGTCGGATTGGCACTGCTCTGATACTAAATCAGCAGCGGGGTCTTTGCACCACCGCGAGAAATTTTAACCCTGCTGCTCAGATACCTAATGCAAGCACAATCGAGGTAAATACAGTAACACATTAGTGACTGAGAAATACCGATTGCATATCTATCAATATCCTCTTTCGGCCTCGAATCTAAAATTTCCGCCGGTTACACAGAACGCCAGACGAGAACGGGTCTCCTCTCACTACTTGGACCCTTGAACTCCCTCAAGCAATCTATTAAGAAAATGCCATCACGACAGACTGCAGAACCCGACAGAACAGACACCCTTAACGCCGTCCTTTTCCCACATGTAACATCAGAAGCAAAGAACTATTGAGTTCCATTCTGAGACCCGGAAATATTGGACTCGGCAGCAGGCTGTCCTGGAACAACCTTGATATCTGAATCATTAGGCTTTTGTTCAATGAAGCTATTGAGACCATTGGGTACGTTCTCCTTGGCATCCTCATGGTGCCGAGGAGGTGCAATATTAGACGTCGAACTTGAAGTCTCCGCCATGGGAGGTTTCTGCTCTGGCTCCGTCGGCCGATCAGCTTCTGGTCCTTCTGTCGACTTCGGTGAAAGGTTCTGCAAACCATTTGCAGTTTCCTTGGCCACAGGAACTTTCCCAGCTGCAGGTTCGCTAGGCGCGTTCGGGCTGCTTGATTTCTTCCCCTTGCCGTACCTAAGCTGCACCACGAGACTGGGATTCTCCTCCTGCTCTCCTTCGAGAACAGACTCGTCTTCTTTACTCAGCTCCTCATTTTCATTTTCCAAATCATCTTCATCCTCTTCGTCACCTGCCTGCCATTCGTTTCCGCTTGAGGGGGCCCCCTCGGACTCATCTTCCATCTCGTCACCAGAGTTATAGTCAACGTGATAACCATTTGCTCGAGTACCAGCTCTGCTTCGCAAAGGTCTTCCTGTCTCGCTCACACCGGTATGTGGAGCAGCAGATGCAGCGTCATCCCTACGTTGTCCGCTAAGCATCGACTCACCGTAGATGCCTCCGACACGCGAACGGACCTGCCTTCCACTGGCTGTGAATGTCGGTCCCGCAGGTTCCGCAGGGGAAGAGACGCCCGAGGTATTTCGGGTAGATCTCCGAGTAGCAGGCAAACCGTCCGAGAAATCCTCGTCATCAGAATATGTGTACTTCAGTTTCTTTCCACGTGTGCGACCCTCATAAAGAGAGAAACCAGGTTCTGGTCGAGCAAAAGCAGCCTTCCGCGCAAGGCGATAATCGCGGCGCTTGCGTTTCTAATATCCCATGTTAGCATATGACAAGTGATAGATATGCAAGGTATCTCACCTCCTCAGAACCCTCAAATCGGGGAATAGCATTCTTAATTTTCTCACTCAGTTTGTTCGAATATGTAGAATCCTCTTGTGCAAGATTATCGGCGAAAGCCTTCAACTCGGGGATATTTCCTGCGACGCTCCACCAATGGATCTCCTCGGGCTTTTTGTACGGGTCGCTCTCTCTGTACAGCCTGAAATGCGTGTCGTCTTGGCCCTCAATAAGCCAGTATCGTCTCTTCGACCCATCGCGACCCCACGGTTGGACAGACAGAGGTTGATTCAAATCACCGGATTGGCGCGATTGTTTCAAGTAAGATTCCTTGATCTTGGCTTGGACCGCATCGGATGAGTTCAACGCCCACAGAATCAATGCCTTCAGCAGACCCAGCTAAAATTGTGTCAGAAATAGTGTTGGTCATGGATAGGATGTTAGACAGCATACACGTTCTTCTGGTGACATGGTTGCGAAGGTGCGCCCGCCGTGAAGAGGGTTCTTGCCCTGCCATGACCTCGGCCACTGGGAAGCATTCGTTTGAACTGCCTCCTCCAGAGCGCGCTGATAGTGGCCTCTCCTAGACAGAGTAAAATGTATTAGAACATTATCCCCAGTCACTATTCAGTAGAACAGCCTTTGGGAAAGAGCTTGAGCTCCTTTCCCTCTGCAGCTGGAACCAAGCGGCGGTGGCAAGCGTACTCAACATCCTTCTTCCTGTTCAGCACAAGACCAATTAATGCGCATAGCAGTCGCTCAATATGATCTCCCGGGACAATATCCGTGACACCTCTCTCAATATCTTGGGGGCCGAGGTGTGGTAGTGACCGAGGGAATACGTCGCTGAAACGCGCGCGGAACATCACGATGAACTGCGGAGTCGCGACGGATCAGCAAGCGTGTGAAAAAAGCAAAGCAGCGCGTCAAAGCGCGCCCTCAGACAAAACAACTAGACACTTACTGCAATATCTGGATTATCTGCCAGCACATACTCGTGCTCTGGTGAAGGAGCTCGCGGTGGTGATGGGGAACGTCGTTTCTGCGCCGGAGGTGCTTTCTTGAAGTATTTTGTAATCTTAGGTTTCGGTTCGTCAACAGCCATGGCGACAGACTCATCGTCTGTCGACGGCACAGACGACAGCGATGATAAGTCTGAGTCTGAGAGCGACATGTTGGACATGGTGGGTGGTTGTCTGCGGTGGTGTGTCGCGGCGAAGGAAGGCGGGCGAGCCTGCACGGCAGGAAGTTCTACTCGATGCTACGACAAGCGCGGCTATCACGCGCCTGGCTCGTCTAGGGGGATCAATGACATATCAGGGCATTATCAACGTCAAACTAACGCCAGAACTCCCATTTCATCTATCTAGACCCCGTTTCACACTGCATCCCATCTCATCCATTAATTTCACTGAGAAATAGCTGTCAAGTGGATTCGAAGACCGACAGGGCGTGAACACCGGAAAAACAAGAGTGCACAAGTGACTTCAGCCAAGACCTCCACGTCACGAGGGACATTCCGGTTCCTCAAAATGCCAATTATATCGTCATATGATCAGAAAGTTCCATTTGATGGGTTTTCTTCGAGAACTGGGCCTCAGGAGCTTTATCTCCGAAAATGCATGCGTGCGCGGGAACCAGCGCGACCACGGAATTCTCCAAGGATTTAGCTTTCCACCAATTAGGCAGTTAGTGTAGGCATCCATCCAGGTCCCGAAGCACCAATGCAGTTAGTCTGTTTCAATGGGAATATCAACGTAAAGAGACCCAACAGGGAGCAGGAAACAGGCGTCTGAAGGTATTAAATCCAACATGGCAGTAGATGGTATGAATTTAAGTCATAGTGGAATCCAGCAGATGATTTTGGCCGTAGAGCCCCAACCACTGGTGAGGGCTCGCAAGAGGCATTTCCGATAAGGGAACGAGCAAAGATAGGTGATATTTGAGAAACAACCACGTCCCGCAAAGACGAAGCAGGAACGGGTAGTTCTCCGGAAAGATTCAGAGCGAAATGGAGCAGACAAAAGATCTCCTTGAACTTTGAAATAAGTAACAGGTAAAGGGGACAGGCAGAGAGATAAGCCGGGAGAAAATTGAGAAGAGGCGAGAGGAGAACAGGAAATGAGAATATCCCGGGTCGCAGATACTATCGGCTCTTCGTGCGGCAAACATACCAACCCCAACTTCTAGCAACTGATGGACCTGGTGTTTAAGATGGATGGTCCAGACAAAGCGGGGGCCTTATAGGGGCGATGAAAACCTAAACGGGAAGTAATCGAGAGAAAGTGCTCTGAACCCGCAAGTCCACGAA
This sequence comes from Thermoascus crustaceus, assembly GCF_041956765.1. Taxonomy (NCBI): domain Eukaryota; kingdom Fungi; phylum Ascomycota; class Eurotiomycetes; order Eurotiales; family Thermoascaceae; genus Thermoascus; species Thermoascus crustaceus. The sequence goes on along the minus strand of NW_027192527.1, from coordinate 3,169,563 downwards.
GACGTGTCAAATAAGCAACAACTTAACCCAGCATCATCATATCGTCAACTCGACAGTTACAAGGGAAATGCAACGAGACAAGACAATCTGTGAGTCTAATTGAAAGCACAGGCAATCGTGGGATGATAAACGCAGAAGGCCTGTAAAGGGCGCAAAGGTTAGATCCAAGGAGGTGAACTGACCAGCTGGCATATACCCATATCACCATTCAGCAGCGTGCCCCTGGACCGGACAACGTCGCGCTGAAGCTGCAGGCGATGCTATGATGGGGGAGTGCGGCGGAGGTTGCGATGCGCGCGCGCGGGCCAAGAAAGCCGCCCCGATGCGGAAGAACGCTAGTGCCAACTCGGTTAGATTAGCGATACCGCCCTAAAGCCCACACAGCCTTTTGTCGTGAATTCAAACACTCCAACGACAAGCCCATCTTCGAGTCGAGGTACGAGCAATTAATCACTCCCACCACCGTCGCGGGCGGACGTCGTTCGATACTAACGTACAGGCCACAGCATAGACAGTCGCCATGGGTCGTGTGATCCGCAACCAGAGAAAGGGTCGTGGATCCGTTTTCAGTGAGTTTCGACCGCAACAATATCGCAATTCCCAGGTCGAAAATAATATACTGATCAAACTGTTCTTCTTCTTCAGCGGCCCACACCCGTCTCAACAAGGCGCCAGCCCAGTTCCGCACGCTCGACTACGCTGAGCGCCATGGATACATTCGCGGTGTTGTCAAGGAGATAATCCACGACCCCGGCCGTGGTGCTCCTCTCGCCAAAGTCTCCTTCCGTCACCCATACCGGTACAAGGATGTCACCGAGACCTTCATTGCCAACGAGGGCATGTACACTGGACAGTTCATCTACGCCGGAAAGAACGCTGCTCTGACCGTCGGCAACATCCTGCCCCTGGGCTCCGTTCCTGAGGGTACCGTTGTCTCCAACGTCGAGGAGAAGGTCGGCGACCGTGGTGCCCTCGGCCGTACCTCCGGCAACTACGTTACCGTCATTGGCCACAACCCTGAGGAGGGCAACACCCGTATCAAGCTCCCCAGTGGTGCTAAGAAGGTCGTGAAGAGCGGTGTTCGTGGTATGGTTGGTATCGTTGCTGGTGGTGGTCGTACCGACAAGCCTCTGCTCAGTATGTTTTATCCCGGATCAGAGAGTGCCATTGCCTGGTGGGATGATGCTAATTCCCTCTACAGAGGCTTCTCGTGCTAAGCACAAGTTCGCTGTCAAGCGCAACTCTTGGCCCAAGACTCGTGGTGTTGCCATGAACCCTGTCGACCACGTAAGTTTCCCCGGTACTTTTCGGTGGGAAAGACAGGTTCCTGACATGACTCTCTTTTATAGCCTCACGGTGGTGGTAACCACCAGCACATTGGTAAAGCCTCGACTATCTCCCGCTACGCCGCCCAGGGTCAGAAAGCCGGTCTCATTGCTGCCCGCAGAACCGGTCTGCTCCGTGGTACCCAGAAGACGAAGGAATAAATGTGACATGGTGTGGAGTTTTTCTTGTGATGGGTTAAAAAGGCTCTTTTGCTATGAGGCATATGTACTTAGGCGACTGTGGACAGCTACCCACGCGTCCTTAGTGAACAATCAAATATGTGGCCAAAATTCTTTTTTTACAAGCGACGAAAATAAAAAATCTATTCTTGAACCGAGGTCATGACCCTATGTGGAACGGAAAATATCAGAAATATTCCTTGAGAAAATAGTTCTCTATGTCACCTCTTTCTCGGGATCCCCGCATTTGTGCGGACTGCAATGGTCGTCATCCTTTTTGGAAGCCAGATTCTACCCCCATTTTCTCAATGATCCCTAAACTCTACCCCTGTAGAGTCATCTACCATAATAATGGTAAACAGCATGAATTGAAAGATAGCCAAGGGGAACGAAGAGGGTCATTGTGGCTTATCCATTAACCGGTTGAGTCCTCGGTTCTCATTCAGCACTCGTGAAAAGAGTGGCTCGGTGCTTTCTATCTAAAGTACACCTTAGGAGATATGGCCCTGTTATTAAGTCTTTGATTTCACACGAGTCCCGATAGGATGGAGTGAATATCTTGAGAGCTACCTACCTCCGCATACATATATATATTCCAGTGTCTAACAGCATGTGATGATATATGTAATCCTGACGGGGATCATAGCGATGTAGGATATGGAACATCAGGGACTTTTTTTCTTCTAACTTAGGCTTTATTATAAGGTTGTTAACTTTGAAGGTGTCTTACCGGCAGAGTATATATCGATGCTGTGATGGAAACGATAAGCCAAACCACGCTTGTCTCAGTTCCACGTCACATTGCTGCAGGAGAGATCGTTATGCACGTGCTAGCAAGCTGCGAAACATGTCATGACATTGATCATCGTGTGCAGACCGACAAGATCTTATGGAAATAGTAAATGTTCCATTACTATTAAGAGCACTAATGTTCACTAACTGAGCTCCTGGAATAGTAAATTCCGGCTTGCTCTCAAATTAACCAATCAGAGAAGCCATTGGCCCATCTAGCCTACCGAGTCGAGTCTCTCGAGATATGGTATATCTTTTTTCAGACCTCGCAGCCTCAAAATTGGTTCAGGATAAACCTTTTTCACACTTTCTCTAGTCCTGAACCCAGGGAATGATATTCCCATGCAGATGTCATCATGACCCAGAAACAATCTCCACGGCAGATCCCACCACAGCAATCACTCTCCAAATCCAATACGACTACTACACCATTCTCCTCACCAGCCGCACGTTGGCGCGCAACCCTCACCCGTGATACCGCGGCAGATAATACATTTGTCTACGCCGTCCGCACGACTGGCATCTACTGCCGCCCATCATGCCCAGCGCGTCTCGCCCGGCGGGCGAACATCGAGTTCTACGACTCGCCTGCGCAGGCAGAGGCGGCGGGCTTCAGAGCGTGTAAGCGCTGCAGACCACAGCAACTGCCTGCGCCGGCTGATCCACAAATCCAGATGGTCCAGAAGGCGTGCGAGATGATTGCTGCTTCATCCGTATCGGGGGAGAGGACCACGCTGCAGGGACTGGCGGCGGAGGCGAATCTGACGCCGAGTCATTTCCATCGGGTGTTCAAGAAGGTTATGGGCGTTACGCCTGGGCAGTATGCGAAGGGTATGAGGAATAGGAACCATCATGGAGAGAAGACAAGTCTCTGGGAAGAGGCTCATTCATTAGAAAGATCCGGGAATCTAGGTCTGCTCGACCTCAGAGCGCCAAATGAAACGAACGAAGCCCTCCATGATTTCACCGATTGGAACGAATTCGATGCCATGATAGCCGCCGCGGACAACCATGCTGAAATGCAAGGTTCCACTGAATCCGACAAGGGCCGGCTTCTGGCACACGATTCTCCGAGCTGCTTAAAAATAGACAGCCAAATTATCGGAACCGATCTTTTGCTGGGCGATGATCCGGCTCTCTTCCCGACGCAGTTCCATGAGCCAGAAGGAGAGCTCATTAACCGTACCGAAGACATTGTTAATTTCTCAACCCCCCCGGATCTATGGAAAGGTCTGGACTGCGGGTCGAACTTTTCGCGGTATGTGACAGATCATGATTTGTTATAGGTGTACGGACCGGAACCACAGATTCCTCCCGTTGAAAGGAAGGAAGCTTCTACAATATCAAATTCAGCCCTATGGCCTGGGGACACATGAAGTTATTTCAGGGTAAAGAACCATCCATGATCTCTGTATGAGGACATGCATGGTGGCCATTTTGGCTGCTAGCCTGAATTCCTTGTTGTTATTATTCTTTTATGCGCTCACGTGTCCTCATCTCATACAGGAAATCCAACATTCTTGCAAGCGGCCAGAAGAATCCAATTGTCTCCGTCACACATGTCGTAGATTTCTTTATCCTCCACGGAGAGGTCCGACAATGAGAGCCAACCTATCTCTGCGCCTCAGCAAGCTGCTGGTGTTCTGGACCGTCTCTTGGTCTTGACCTGTAGATTCCTGATAAGATAGCGCCTGTCAGACGTCTGGGCGCATGCTTAACTGGCACCTTGTTTTAAAAGAAGACAGAGGACAGGGTTGGTCGAGAGACGTTTCGGGTTTGTAACCCTGTACCCTAGACAGGCGCTTCCAGTGCTCCGAAAATAGCCTGGTGAACCATGGCCAGGCGATATCAGAGAGCCTGTCCGGCGTAGCGGTTGCAGAGAACCGAGTTGGCCTCGAAGGGTCTGGCAGCAGGGATCCACCGGCGGCCCACGAAACGCGTGTCGTGTCTCTCTTTTTCCCAGTTTGGGCCGTGCTGGTGGTGGCCAGAGATCGGGTCGGGTTTCAGGAACGGCGTCGAAAGTGTCACCGCTCACCCCACCTCCAGTCGATCGCCCGGTCGAGCTCGAGCAGGCGCTCTGCTGCGATCCCAGCTTTCCCAGCTTTCCACTGCTTGGCAGGGAAGGGTCAAGTGGCGGCAGCATGTGGCGCCCTCCCAGGGCAAGCAATCCCCGTCGCGCTGGCCCCCCGCTGTGCTTCCGTGCTGCTTCTAATTGGGGTTGCGTGCCATTCCTCCAGACTGCTCCGGGGCCACAGCCACTTATCCATTTAAATCTGCTGATGCCCCATTCTGGTCGCTGACTCTTTCGTTTTCCATCCCCTTATCCAGGCAATAGGTACTATTCAGACGGTTATGTCTTCGCAGTGACTGCGTTGTTTTTGTTCCATTATTATCGCGACTCTTACTATCCTCGGGAATTTTCCACTCGTTTATAGTGCTTAATTATATCTCCACATCAACTGAAGAGAAAATAATAGTTGCGACGTGCCTGGGATAAATACCTTAATTCAATTAGAGTGATCAACGATTCCATTCATTGCTCCATCCTCCAAGTACGCGGGTCCGTCGATAATCAACCACACTCATCCAAGATGAACGTCAATAAGAAATTCGATCGTTTCAAGCAGTGGGCTGGAGAGCGCATGGGAGGAGAGGTCAAGACCAATGCCTCAGATGACTTCAAAGCCTTAGAGACAGAGATGGGCGTGAGGCACGAAGGTACGGACTTTAGGAGACTGCTTAAGGATCTTCCCTCTGGAAGACCAGGAAGGCGCATTGCTGACCCCATTCAAGGGATGGAACGCATTCACAAGTCCATGAACGCCTACATCAAAGCCATTTCCAAACGCAGCGAGGGAGAAGATAAGGAGAAAACCTTGCCCATCGCCCACCTGGGTGCCAGTATGATCACCCATGGCCAGGACTTCGATATGAATTCCGAGTTCGGGCAATGTCTCACAAGTATGGAGCCACCTGGCACATGTCTCATTTTGGGGGTATATCTCTAATCGCTATTCGATTTTATGCAGGTTTTGGAAGGACACAGGAGCGGCTGGCGCGCATACAGGAGAGCTACATCACACAAGCAACCTCGAGCTGGCTCGAGTCGCTGGAAAGGTCTCTCGCGCAAATGAAGGAATACCAGGTAAAATATATAAAGGCACATCCTATCAATTGAATCTCAGAATATCTGACATAGTGTGCAGACTGCTCGCAAGAAGCTCGAGAATCGGCGCCTGGCCTACGATGCCTCCCTCGCAAAGATGCAGAAGGTGAAGAAGGAAGACTTCCGGGTGGAAGAGGAGCTGCGGACGCAGAAGGCCAAGTACGAGGAGTCTAATGAGGATGTCTACCGGCGGATGCTAGATATAAGGGACGCAGAGGCCGACAGCGTGGCAGATCTGACAGCGTTTCTGGAAGCCGAGTTGGACTACCACGAAAGATGCCGCGAAGTTCTTCTGCAACTCAGGAATGACTGGCCTGGAGCGTGAGTACATCTGGAGGGGATGAAGGAGACCGCTGATGCTAATTCCGAGAAGACAGCCTCAGGCGCAAACCCCAAGTGGGCGTCGCCCTGGTCGTCCTCGAGCCAACACGGCGCATTCCCATCTCGAGCGGTACAGTACAGTGGAAGAGGAGCCTCCGACGCCTGCGACGGAATCCCGTCATGTCATTAGATCGCACAGGCCTGTTTCAAGCCTTGTCGAACCGCCCAGAGACTTCTACTCAGCTGATCCTGGCTCTCAACGACCAGCTTACAGTAGAAATTCAACCTTTGAAGGGCCCACCCAATTGCGCGGTGATCAGTCACCTGCTGCATCCGAGCGGATGTCCCGGCTACCTAGCGATAACCTTACCATCCGCACCACCCGCTCCCAGCTGCGGCCTGTCGGCAAGGCCTACGACACATACGTCGACTCGCCGGATGACACTGGATCGTACGGCAATATCAGCCCGGATCGTTCGTACGGCGAGAGATCGGCCTCCCCGGCAACGTCGCATGGTAGTAACATGTCGAGGACTGCCAGTTCGACCACTCTCAACAGTGTCAGCATAGGCAAGAAGGCCCCTCCGCCACCTCCACCTCGTGCAAAGAAACCACCTCCCCCTCCGGCGAAGAGGTATCTCGTCGGAGCAGGTGACGCATAGATAGATTTCCTGGTTCTATGGAGTTCAAAGCCGGGAGTTTCAGGGCGTTCACCTGTAGTCGGTGGATCCTATGTACTGCTCTCCCTTCTCGCGTTGTATGATCATTCTCTTAGGATGTCAAACATGGGACCTGTGGACGTTCCCATTCAGCTACGGTCTGTGGGAAATGAGGTTTTGAACAAATTAGGTACTGTTTTGAATAATAGTAACACGGTCGGTTGACCCGGTAGAGAACATATACAGCGGCAGCAGGCCTTGCGTAATCCGAGAATTCTGACCTCATGACCTTGCTGCCACGTTGGGAGACAAGAGTATTTATTGCGAAGGACATGGCACTTCCATCATGGCCTGTCCCTACTCCGTAGCAGCTCGTGGCAATAATAGAACTGGTTTCCAAGGCTCCTTCGTTGCGGAGAGCATGGCAACAACCGAGATGAGTTGCGAGTCTCCCCGCCAAGGCCGGAGGGACCCGCGTGGAACGGCGAGGATCGAGACCGGCCAGCTCGCCGTAGGGCACCAGAGCAGCCCGACGCCTCGTGGCTGGAGATCTTACTCAGGCGGAATCGAACAAAGCGTCTCCAGGGGGTTCTCTACAGCACCTTCGCGATGCTCTCTTGCTCTCTACGCCGTATGCTCCGTAGGACTGTAGGATAGCCCTCTGAGCTCTGCGCCCGAACGCGGCGGCGCTGGGCGCTGAGTCAGCAGGTGGCACGTGCCTAGCGCGAAATCTTCTTTCAACGTCTCGCCGCCTGCCTCCTCTCTCCAGGCACAGGCGTTCATCCGACCAGCACGGAGAGTCGCGAAAGCCCTCCCCTCCATCCCCATTTCATCAGTCCAGACCGTCAACGCGCCCTCCCCAACGCGACTCCTCGACCTGGGGTCCCTTTGGCGCCTCTGCCATTGTGCGCGACCCCCCTTTCGGTGACCTCCACGTCGTCGCCAACCGCCCTGCGTCCGTCCCATAGCAGACACCACGACTCTGCGTCCGCCAAGCATCACATAGAAGGTCTCTGCTCGTCGCATCCATCGACGACGGGAGCCCTCCGCCACGCCACATCATCAGAACCGCGCGTAGCCTTCCTGAATAGACGCGACTCGCCCTTCATCTCCCTCGACAGCTCTTTCCACGTGTTTTTCATTCACCTCCGCGGTGCCACCTGCCGCGATTCACCCCGGCACGGGCGCTCTCCGGCTCATGAGTGAAGCAGACACGCGCTAGATCATGGCTTCCATCCAGTCCGCTCCCAATATGGCGCCTGGGAACATGAGCTTGCCGCCCAATCTGACCCAGCAGCACATCCAAGAGGTCTACCAGGTGAGTTTTTTCTTCCACGCGCCTCTCGCCCATCACCTCCTTCCCCTCCCCTCCCAGCAGTCAACCTGTCCCCTCTCCACCGTGACCATGATTATCACCAGCTCGACGTGCGATAATCCGTTGCGACCACCTTCCATGGACTGCGCTAACTTCGTTGCAGAAGTTTCGGCAGATGCAAGAGCAGGGCGTCCGCCATGACGACCCCGAGTACCTCAAGGCCCACAACCTCCTCGCCGCTGTCCAGCGCCAACAAGCGTATCAGAAGCAGAGACAGTTCGCGCAGCAGCAACTTCAGGCACAGCAACGCCAGCAGCAACAACAGCAGCAGCAGAATAGCGCTGGTCCTGATGCCGCCACCAACGGTGTGAACGGTAGGTTCCATCCCGCCACGCCCCATTGACGATGTTTCATCCTGCTGACAGTCACATTTACTTCAGGTCACAATGGCTCTGTCTCAACCTCCGGTGCAGCTCAAGATTCGAATGCTGCTGTGGCTAGTGGTCAGTCAGTCCCTCAGGGGCAGGCGCCGACGCCTGCCCAGAAAGGCGCCCCCGTCTCCACGGGCAGCTTCTCTCCGGAACAGCTTGCTACGCTGAGAAACCAGATCCTTGCCTTCAAGATGTTGACCAAGAACCTCGCGATCCCGCAACGCGTCCAGCAGCAACTCTTCGGGCCCAAGAAGACACAGCCAGCCACTCCTGCGGACAATGTCGCGACTGCAGAGAATGTGCTCGAGAACGCAGCTCAGGGTTGCAATGACCGGCCCGCCGATTCAAACGAGAAGGGCGCAGAATCCAAGAGTTTCTACGAGAGCTTCCAATCTCCGTATGACTCCTTGGCCAAGACGATCAGCTACACGGACCATTCTCTTCGTGCCAATCGGCCACGTATCCCTAGCCTGATGCCAACTGGCGTCGACATGGAGCAGGTGCGCGAGGACAGGGAGATGTTATTGTACAACAGGATCAATGCGCGAAAAGCCGAATTGGCTAAGCTCCCTGCCAACCTCGGTGTGTGGGATACGAGCAAGAGCGAGGCACCCAACGGCGATGACTCATTGAAACTTAAGGCCCTGATAGAGTACAAGATGCTGAATCTCCTGCCCAAGCAGAGACTCATCCGCAAGCAGATTCAGAATGAGATGTTCCACTTTGACAACTTGGGCATGACTGCGAATCGTTCGAGCCATCGTCGCATGAAGAAGCAGTCCCTGCGGGAGGCCAGGATCACCGAGAAGCTTGAGAAGCAACAGCGTGATGCACGGGAGACCAGAGAGAAGAAGAAGCAGTATGATCAGCTGCAGGCTATTCTCAACCACGGCGCTGAGCTCCAGAATGCTGCCAACCAACAGCGTGCTCGCATGCAGAAGCTGGGACGCATGATGGTTCAGCATCACCAGCACATGGAGCGCGAGGAGCAGAAGCGCATTGAGCGGACTGCCAAGCAACGTCTCCAGGCCCTGAAGGCGAACGATGAGGAGACGTACTTGAAACTCCTTGGACAGGCCAAAGACTCCCGTATTTCACACCTGCTCAAGCAGACGGACGGATTCCTCAAGCAGCTTGCCGCTTCCGTCCGGGAGCAGCAGCGCAGCACTGCTGAGAGATACGGTGAGGATGAACGCATATACGAGGAAACAGAGGGTGAGGACGACAGTGACGAAGAAGGCGGTGGACGGAAGATCGACTACTACTCTGTTGCTCACCGGATCAAGGAAGAGATCACGGTGCAGCCTTCTATTCTGGTTGGTGGTACTCTGAAGGAATACCAGATGAAGGGTCTCCAGTGGATGATTTCGCTGTACAACAACAACCTGAACGGTATCTTGGCAGATGAGATGGGTCTTGGAAAGACCATTCAGACTATTAGTTTAATCACCTATCTCATTGAGATGAAGAAGAACAACGGCCCATTCCTGGTCATCGTGCCTCTGAGTACTCTCACCAACTGGAATCTGGAGTTCGAGAAGTGGGCCCCCTCCGTGACAAGGATAGTCTACAAAGGACCGCCCAACGCACGAAAGCAACAGCAGCAGGCTATTCGCTGGGGTAACTTCCAGGTGCTGCTCACCACTTACGAGTATATCATCAAGGACCGGCCGATCCTGAGCAAAGTCAAGTGGAACCACATGATTGTCGATGAAGGTCACCGTATGAAGAATTCTCAGTCCAAGCTGAGCAGCACGTTGACTCAGTACTACACTAGCCGCTACCGCCTGATTTTGACCGGAACTCCGTTGCAGAACAACCTTCCCGAGCTGTGGGCTTTGTTGAACTTCGTCCTACCGAACATCTTCAAGTCGGTGAAATCGTTCGACGAGTGGTTCAACACTCCGTTCGCCAACACTGGAGGACAGGATCGCATGGAGCTGACCGAAGAAGAGCAACTTCTCGTGATTCGACGTCTGCACAAGGTTCTTCGGCCGTTCCTGCTGAGACGTCTGAAGAAAGATGTCGAGAAGGACCTGCCAGAAAAGCAGGAGCGCGTCATCAAATGCCGCTTCTCTGCCTTGCAGGCCAAGCTGTACAAGCAGCTTGTCAACCACAACAAGATGGTTGTCAGCGATGGCAAGGGAGGAAAGACTGGTATGCGCGGTCTCAGCAACATGCTGATGCAACTGAGAAAGCTCTGCAACCATCCTTTCGTGTTCGAGCCTGTTGAGGACCAGATGAATCCGGGTCGAGCGACCAACGACTTGATTTGGCGAACAGCTGGCAAGTTCGAGCTGCTTGACAGGATTCTTCCCAAGTTCCGCGCGACTGGACATCGTGTCCTGATGTTCTTCCAGATGACCCAGATCATGAACATCATGGAAGATTTCTTGCGTTTCCGTGGCCTGAAGTACCTGCGTCTTGATGGTTCCACCAAGTCGGATGACCGTTCTGATCTCCTGAAGCTTTTTAACGACCCCAAATCCGAGTATTTCTGTTTCCTTCTGTCTACCCGTGCTGGTGGTCTAGGTCTCAACCTGCAGAGCGCCGACACGGTCATCATCTATGACTCGGACTGGAACCCTCACCAGGATTTGCAGGCTCAGGACCGTGCGCACCGTATCGGTCAGAAGAATGAGGTTCGCATCTTGCGTCTGATCAGCTCCAACTCCGTTGAGGAAAAGATCCTCGAACGTGCCCAGTTCAAGCTTGATATGGACGGCAAGGTCATTCAGGCAGGAAAGTTCGATAACAAATCGACCAACGAGGAACGTGATGCGCTACTGCGGACACTTTTGGAAAGTGCTGAGGCTGCCGAACAGATCGGTGACCAGGATGAAATGGATGATGACGACCTCAATGACATCATGGCTCGATCTGATGAGGAGTTGGCTGTTTTCCAGAGCATCGATCGAGAGCGAGCGAAGACTGACCCATACGGCCCGGGACATCCCCTTCCACGTCTGATGGGAGAGTCTGAACTCCCGGATATCTACCTGGCGGACGAGAACGCCGTCACAGATGAGGTCGAAGAGTACGCCGGACGTGGCGCTCGTGAGCGCAAGGTCATGAAGTATGATGACGGTCTCACTGAGGAGCAGTGGCTCATGGCTGTCGATGCCGATGATGACACCGTCGAAGATGCGATCGCTCGGAAGGAAGCCAAGATCGAGCGACGCCGTGCCAACAAGGAGAAGCGCATGCGGAAGAACCAGGGGCTGGACTCCTCACCAGAACCATCCCGCGAGAGCTCTGAAACTCCTCAACCCAAGAAGCGCCGTAAGGGGCCTGCAGCCAAGCGAAAGGCAGAGGAGGTTGTCGATGAGACACCAGCCGCCAAGCGCAAGAAGGGTAAACAGGCTAAGCCTGTTGAGACCCTGAGCCCTGAGGCTCGTGCCACTCTGCAGCAAATTCTCAACAGCGTTTACCAGGTGCTCATAGATCTTGAGCAGGAGCTGCCCGCGGAGTCTTCGGACAGCGAAGATGGTGAGACCGTCACGCGTTCCATCATCGAGCCGTTTATGAAGCCGCCGCCGAAGTCGCAATACCCTGACTACTACATGATCATCCAAAATCCGATTGCCATGGACATGATCAAGAAGAAGATCAATCGTGAGGAGTATCAGAGTTTGAAGGAGTTCCGTGACGATATCCACCTTCTCTGCCAGAACGCGAGAACCTACAACGAGGACGGAAGCGTTCTGTTCAAGGACGCAAACGATATTGAGGTAAGTTGAGACAACTTTCCTATACTCTACCGTACGTGAATTCGCTGACCAGTGTGTAGGCAACGTGTCTTGCAGAACTGAAGAAGCACGTTGAGGCTCATCCTGAGTTTGCGTTTGACGAGTTGGAATCGTCTGCTCCCGATGGCCAGTCCACGGCCGCTGTTTCTAGCGCGGGAACTCCGGCCACCTCAGGGCAGCCAAAGCTGAAGCTGACCTTCAACAATGGCAATAGCAACAACAAAGATAGCTCCAGTACTGTCAACGGAGCTAACAGCGGTGCTGCGAGTGACAACGAGTGAAATGTTGAATTAGAAACCGCACCACTCATCGGGCGAATTGGTCCGCGATGGTCTTATTTTCCCCTGGCACATGCTGCAACTCTACGAAGAGATTTTGCGCTGTTTTCGGTATCTAGTTCGTTTCTCTGTTCTTTATTTTGATCATCAGGGAGGCGTTATATGAGTAGGAGACAGGCCATGGGATGACGGTTGACGGCTACGGTGGAATGCCGGATTCATTTAAAGTGAGGAAGTCATTTCTTGTTTCTTTTCCAGCACTAGGCATTACTAGATCAAAGGTTCATCTAGTTGCTTTATGCGTTCATTCGGAGCCTTTTTCCTCTTCACATTCTGATACTAGTTAGTCATGTTTGATGTACTACCTGAACCCGAAACTTGCTTGGGAGGCGTTTCTTTCGGAATTAGACCAGATTGTTCCGAGTGTGATTCCTTTTTTTCTTCTCTTAAGTGCTTCTTGTTGCGTTGGTCATACTGCATGCACTGCGCCTTACATCTGCACAGCTTGCACCAGTACATGCCTGCATGTTGGCTTAGTCTGGAATCTTAATTCAATCTCTGTTAAGATGCTAGCCAGCTAACTACCTTCGGTACTGTACCTCGCAAGGAGTGTCACCCCATCTATATCTGTCTATGTTCCCCTTGACCCCCCTTGTTTCGTTCAGATATTACCTTGAAGGATCTATACTATCTACCTATCTCTCCGCGACCCGAAAAGAAATTGATTTGATGTATGTGTATGTGAGGATTGCTCATGAGTGAGTTCTTTAAGTTAAGGACAATGGATCTATCTATTGATTATTAATTGAAATTGGAGTAACATATACTTTTCTGAAATAGAGTAGCCCTAATTTCCTTTTAGATAAGATAATTAAGGTTGACGTTCAACGGAATGGAATGCAAAATAGGTAAATTTTCATTATCTGATCGGCATACATTGGATTGGATTGGAGTTCGTATACACGGGACATGGGACATGACATTAACAGACAACAGAAACTGTAGCAATCAATCATCTGTAGATTGACGTATCTGGACAGAAGAGGAGACAAAGCATAATAAAAACAGAAATGGACAAGACATAACGCTGAGTCAACAGTGAATGAATGAAGGAACAGAGATAGATAGCTAGCTAGATATTGTCTCGGATGTATGATATAGTGACATGGGTGTTGCAGGACCAAAACTTCATCAAATCGGGAAGTAGGCGCTAAGAGTTTCCTCCTTCCACGGCTTTCCCCCACACTTGCTCAAAGGTCAAATCCACGGCTGCGGCCCCGCTGGCCGTAGCATTAGCAGTGGCTGCTGAAGACCGGCCGAGGTCGATCACGCTTGCTTCTTCTTCTTCTTCCCCTTCCTCGTTATTTCCTTCGCCTGTAACAGAGCCAGAAGACGTTGTCGTCACGCCCGTCGGCTGGACAGTGGATGAGTCTTCTCCGAAACGGGGCAGCAGCTCGAAGTCGAAGTTGGAGCTGTACACGACGGCGGCGAAGGCCTCGAGCTCGCGGACGCCTTGCTCCATCGCCACGAGGTACTGGTTCGGCGGGTTCGTGCCGTTGCCGATGATGTGCGCCTGGCGCGTCATGACCGCGAGGACGGTGGCCAGCTTTGTCTTGGGGGCTGAGGGGGGAGCGGATGGGATGATGGTGGCTGTGGAGGAGAAGGACTGGACCCCTCCTCCTGTGGCCGCGGCTTGTTGTTGTTGTTGTTGTTGTTGTTGCTGTTGGGAGGAAGAAGTCGGTGATTGTTTGAAGGCCTGCGTGGCGCAGTTTTGGTCGACGAGGGTCGAGAAGCCTTCGTTGTTCAACAGGGTCAGGATGTGCGTGAAAGAGGGGGACTCGATCAGGTCCGAAGTCTCGTCCAGTAGATGCCGCAGCGTCGTGGCCGTCTGGGACGACGTCTCCGTTGACGAGCTGAGAACGCCCGATTCCTGCAGAACCATGTCCTCCTGTTCCCTGGGAGGCAGTAGATAAGGCAGCCAGTTCATGGACCTGTGGTAGTAAGTCAGCTTGACATTGGACATTGACAAGCGGTTATTAGATAGGACTACCTTCTCTCCTCCTCCGTAGCACCCTCGACCTTTTTGCGCACCTGGAGCGTGAGATCGGACAGCTTCGCCAGCGTGATGTCGTCTCTCGGATTCAGGGGCCCAAAGACCTCAATGACTGCCGTCCGGACCTTCTCCATCAGATCCTTCCATCCCCGGTGGAGCAACCACCAGCTGAACGTGAGGTACCGTCGATTGGTCTCGTAGTCATTCCCGAACATTTGTCCAATGTCATCCTCGTGGTTCTCGAGGCTGATCGTAGTGGTGTTCGCGGGAGGCTTGGCCAGGGACACGACACTGGAGAGGTAATTCCTTCGGCCGAGAAGGTTGAGCTGGATACGAGTGAGGAGCGTCAGGAGAGATAGGGTGTAGAGCAGAGTGAAAGATCTCGTTATCGCTGCCGTCCATCAGCGCCTTGGACATTACTTATATTGGACACAATAACCGCTTCTGCCGGCACATACAGGTAATCTTGACCTCGTTCCAGAGCTGCGTTTTGCTCCGCTTCGGGCGCTGCCCGTCTCCGTCCTGCTTTAGCTGGCTGGCATGGATGTAGCTCTCGCTTTGGAAGCTGGACAGGCTGCGTCGGTCATCCTCCGTCACGCTGGGAGTGACCGAGCTCAGGTCCGAGGCTGCCTCTCCAGCGTTCAGTCGCGCCAGCCTCTCCGCACGCTTCTTCTGCAGCTCCTGCGTGAGCTCCTCGACGGGGAGAGCCTCGAGGATGTTCTCGGTAGCGGTAGGGAGCAGTGCCAGGACGGTGAAGGTGCAATCCGTCTGGTTCTGTTCGAATCGGCGGCGCAGGCTGAATGATCCATCATATGAGTGTCAGCGGGGATCATCACGCGATCGGGTATCATCGATGGGATAGGATGGCAAGTCACGAACTTCTCTCTGGCAATTCTCTCGCTGCTCATGCGCTCACGAGCATCTGATATCTTGGACAGCACATACTGCCCAACCAGGTAGCCAGCCCCGACGACGCCAAACCCGATAGCTAGGCGTTTGCGATTGCGCTGGAACCAGCGCCTGGTAGCACCTATCATGATGCAGAGAGAGCGATCCGCGACGGGGAAGATGGCGACTCCTTATGTCATGATATATCACGGGAGGCAAGTCCAGAGGACGGCGCACGAGGCTTTCCCACTGCTCAGCAGGAAAATGAAGGGGAAGATGAGCGCAGGAAAGCTGGCGGGAAAGGAGGAGAGACAGCGTCCGCTATGATCGAACGTCGCGTTGGCAGGCGAGTCTAGCGCGACGACCTCGGCCGACGCAAGCGACGGACGGAGATGGCGCCCGCGGGCAAGACCGACAAGACATCACTGCGGCGTATCTCGTCCCCACCAGCATCTTTGTCCAGGCCCAATTACTCTGATGCCCATCGCCCCCAAACCCCAGCGTCCATCCCCGGCCAGTTGCATCTTGACCCGGGCGGAGGGGGCCCGATCGAGTGTTCTGGCTCTCTTTTCCATCCAGCGTAGGCCAAGATATACAACTTAGTCCTCGACCACTCCACATCTTACCACCCAACGCCCAGCGCACCCCGTCTTCACGATTTTGATCACCCCGAATCCTAACCTCCCACGGCCCAGCTGGCCGTCGAACACAGCTGGGTCGTCGCCCGATAACTCGAGGAAGAGAGAGAGGTAAACCCGCCTACGAGAGAAAAGCAAATTCGTCGAGATGGAGCCCCGCAGGACCCCTCCAGAGTACTTCCTGGAGATCTTCGCGGACACCACCTCGGTCAAGGACGTGCTGAAAGGTCTGGATCCGTTTTTTCTGGCCTTGCATTTGGGAACGAAGTTGTGAAGTTGCATTTTTGTTTCTTTTTTTTTCCCAACTCCCAGCTGACTTTGACCCCGTTCGCCCTTACTAGGTGTCCTGAACCTGATCTTCTTCCACCGCTACTTCCCCTCGATCCGCCCCAACACCGTCGATGTTCTCGACCTGACTCTCCCGGTCATCAACGACGTTGAGCTCGAGACCCTCATCGACTCCCGCGTCTCTTCCCTGGTCCGTCAGCACCTGTCCTCCGCGAGCGCCTACGGCGGTGGCGGCGTACGTGGCCGCATCGCTGTTGAGTTCTACGAGAAGAGGCGCAGGCGCGCAGGGCTGTGGTTCGGTGGTCTGGCTGGAAAGGGGGAGGAGGAAGTTTGCTGGGAGATCTGGACGCTGGATGTGACGATCGCGACCCCAAGGACGGATTCAGGTATGTGCTTCTACAACCTCTTGCTTCGTTTGGCGGGGTGACGAGACTACGACATTGGATCCGGGGGGCCGTTTACTAAAACAACTTGCTAATTTGCGCATTAGAACGAGCGAAGGTGCGCAAGGCCATGGAGAACATGCTTCAAAAGGCCGCATTGAAGATCCTCGCTGTGGTCAACAGGGACAAAGACCATATCCCACCCATCACTACGAGCGATGCCAATCCCTTCCCATACCGCATCGTGTTAAATCCTCGCACAGACAGCTGGGGAAACCGCATCGGCATCTATTGATAGAAGTAAGAGCTTTTGGTTCTACACCCGACGTGATATGATTGATACCCATGTTGAAAACTCACACGTTATGAGAACATACGCTACTAACGCTCCTGGGAGGTCCATCTGGAGCGCAACAGAACGATCATGTTCACGGAGTTGGAGGATTGGAGGGTTGTGCACCCAAGGAACTGGTCCGGATGTATAATTACTTGCTACTCCTTAAAAAGTCTCCAGGGCTTCAACACGCCAGAGGCGGAGTGCAATTGAAAAGCAAACAAAAAAAGCTAAACGGTGGTGCTGAATTCCAGGGGAAATACAACATTAACCATGACCATACACGCGCATACTCAATAACAGGACACCGTTCCAATCCATCCGCCCAAACCGAAGAGGAACCTGTACTGTCCCGATCGATACATGTTGGGTCCAACAACAGCCAGTTTCGGTCATTCGACTCTATAACATAATATACTCGCGAGCAGAGGAAGCGCTTGGCAGAAATCATCTCTCGTGAAAAAAAAAGGGAGAATCGAGTGATGCACGGGCAGAGAGATCACGCCATGTACATGTCATCTTTTCCGATTCTCCGACATGTTTCCCGGGCCGTCTAGGTCGAGTGCGGCTTGGCGGCAGCATCTGCCTGAGCACGCAGGTTGGCAGAGGTGGATCCAGCCTCGAAGAAGCGGGAGAGCAGGGGCTGGAGGAAAGAGTGGAAGACGACCTGAGCGCCGCTGGGAGGTTGTCAGACAACAACGTTCGTGAAGCGGATCGACAGAATCACTTACTTGGTCTGGGGGAGAGACATCCAGAGGATGAGGACAAACTTGAAGATGTAGTAGAAGGCTATATATCAATCTCGTCAGCAAAGGAGAATTCGCGGCAAATTGAATTATCATGTCAAACTGGAAACTTACGGAACCAGTAGGCAGCGTTGATGGCACTCTCAATGACGGTCAGGAAGGCGTAGACCACCCAGTACTGTTAATTGTGCTCGTGATCAGTCGCTGTTATCATGTCACGTGGGTACCTGCCGAGAGCAGGCAGAACCATTATCAATTGGGTGTCACAAGAACATACCGTCAACCACTGTATCAATTCCAGTTGTCAGCAGGACAAGCTCGCGGGTATGGAACAGGCAGCAGTGCGTTTCAACTCACCTGAGTATCATCGGCTTTACCAGTCGTGAAGAGTGCATGAAGGGAGTAGTAACCGGGGATCAGGAAACCGACGAAGTTGACGAGGAATTCGCCCGCGATGTTGAAGAAGACGAGGAAAAAGTAGATGCCAACAAGACCCAAGAAAGCATACACCTTGGGAACAGAGGTCTGTCTCTCGAGCTGGTTGAGGATGGGGTACTTGGACAGCTGTTATGGATGTTGTCCATGGTCAGTTTTGCGGGAAATTCCTCAGGATGCAATGCAAGGCAAGAAAACGCACCTCCTTGTCGAGCTGAGCTATGCTGTGCTGGGCACGATCCTGAAAGGTGGCCATCTTTGCTTTCTTGTTTCTGAAAGAACTTGTTAAAAGTTCTGTGATGGAAGGACGATGGGCTGGCGGGATGAGTTGCGATGGGAAAGCTGGAAAGTTGCGAAAGAAGGGTTAAAGGAAACGCTGGCTTGTTAGTTTAGGTAGCTTTCAGCAGGAGAGAAGTGGATGACGGTGCGCTAGGTCACGTGCAGTCCATGACGTATCACCGGTCCATCCAGCTGGCCTCTTTTCCACGATGTCTCCACCGCCTAGAAGGCCAGCTTCAGTTCTGGAGCTCCTCTAGACCCTGAGTGCGTTCGTTGTTGCATGGCTTAGCGTTTTCCAGAATTGCATGCTTGTTGCTTTGTTGTATCTGCCTCATCCATGCCTTGTGTTGATCGGATACGCAGTACACCCTCGAAGCGGATATGGCTTCCGCTCTTCCTCAGAGTGACCGCTGGATTATGCTTCCCCCTTAGGAGAGGCTGGAAAGCAACTGGAGCTTGCACAGAAAAAATTTCACCTAAAAATAACCACACTGGCTCCACATCTGTTCTTTTTCCTTCTCGAAAGTTACAATCGCCCCAGCTGCGGCTACACGGCCTCGGCATTCTAGCATTTATTCCAAGGCATCGAAGACTGCTGCTGTGGTCTATGCGGTAGAAAGGTCGATAGAACCATACTCGTCGAGGTTGGATCGCCGCGGTAAACTTTCATGTTAGGACCCAGTAAGTTACCAGATATCCGGAACTATTTCCGTAGCTTTCTTTTCGAGTTCGTTGCTAGCCCTCCGTACGGAGAACTGGGGCCCGGAAACGGAACAGTTGGGGACTTGGGTAGTGATACATCTCCAAAACAGTGGATTTAGCCCACGAGGCCGCGCGGGAGACGATCGGGATTCGGAAGGTCTAAGATCGTCTCATCGCCATGTTTGTTTGCTGGCCCATGCGAGACTTTCGAACTCATCTTTCTTTTCTTTTTTCTTTTTTTTTCGATTCCATGGCGTTATTTTTCGCCAGTCAATTCCACCCCTTCCCCCAACCACCCGGCAGCGGAGTAAATAACCAACAAGCAACTCTACACCGTATACTTTTGCTGCTTCTCGACCGACAACGGAATGTAACCCCACAGTTTCCTACATGCAGCAGTAGCACATGGCTCAATGCAGCCTGTTTGATGATGACTTGGCCATGATGGTTATTACGGGCTACTCCGTACATCTTCCACAGTGTTGAGCGATCCGGTTGAAAAACCGTCTCGTGCTATGACCCCTTAGCGCTATTTGCACCGTTGCCAACCTCCCCGAGGTCCTCACCGCTTCTCTTCAGCTCTGCGCCGCTAAAGTCAGTGCATAGGCAGGAATTTCCACTCGTGATAATGTCACTGCGTGGGCAGGAACTGAATTGAATGGTATTTGATATCACATGACTAACTGGTTGTATGTACCGTATACTGTATGGGCGGGATTGGAAGCTTCACCGCCGTCCACCAGCTGCAGGGGGGCCTTGGCGAATGCAGCGTTAGAATGCTTGCGTGGGTGTGTTGTTTTCAACGTGCATAGGCGTGATATGCATGTGTGACTGCCTGACGATGGTTCTTAATTGCAACTATTTGGGCCTTTCGGAGGTGTTCCATTGGAGCTATGGCGCTAGGTACCTAAGCCGCGGAATATATATAAAAGTTCTTGGCGAGGTTCCAGCAATAGCACTCCCCTCGCGTGGACAGTAGATAGGGCAGACTCTCGACCCATAACCGACCATTCAATGAATAGACGCCCCAATAGAAAAGGGGAAAGCACGGAAATGTAGTGTCGAAGATGTATGAAGTCCAGGGGATGGAAATAAATCCTAGCTACATACCTGGTAACTCCCTAGTGGAAATAGGGGCAAGAGACCACTATCCCCGAAATCAAGTAAGAATTGATAATGAGGCTATAGAAAATATTCTACTCAGAGTAATTATCTAAGACTGAGTCCGAAGGTCCCATCCAAAAGAAAAAAGATACTGTACGTGGGTGACCAAACCTCTTCCCAAAGGTCCAGTGCACGGATTCCTCAAAAAAATCAATCCACTAGGGACTTACCAACAAGCTCAGGCAAGATGGCCGAGTTGGTCCAAGGCGTCAGGTTAAGGTAACCAAACCTTAATACTTGCGGTTAGCAAGTTTCCTGATCTTCGTAAGGGGGCGTGGGTTCGAATCCCACTCTTGTCAGCTTGTTCTTTTTACTTCCATTTTTCCCACCATGCCCCGCCATGGCTTTTTCTTTTCTTTTCTTTTTTTCTTTCTTTCTCTTCTTTTTCTTTTTCTTTCTTTCTCTTCTTTTTCTTTTCTTTTTTTTTTTTGTATTCGCCTTATGCAGTCGCCGAGGGTGTACTTGTGGGCACGTCATAAGAATTTGCTTTTGGGAGCTACAATATCCGAAAAGAAGAGCATGCCTTTTTCGTTGTCACTGTATTGCCATCATGCAGCCCTGAGTATACCCGTGCAGTGCGTATCCCTGCATCAGATGTGTGCGATATTGATATGTACTTCGTACTGTAGGCACAAACGTTGAATCTACACAGATTTGAGGGTTGTACCGGCGAAAGAAAACAAGTAAGTTTACATATGAAAATGCCCAGCATATAGCTGAAATCATTTACTCCCAAGCTTCTGTTAGTTGCATGTAATGCCTTCAGGAATTTCTAGAGGGATGGCGTCGGGGTTTGTGAAGAAGTTCTCTGGGTCGTAGGTCTTCTTGATACCGACCAATCGGCAGACGTTTGAGCCGTAGTATGACTCAAGAGGGTTTGTGGAGATATCTGCATCCATATAGCCCGAGTAGGAGGCCGGTCTGATGTAATAAATACCATGTTAGCAAGGGGGGTTCGGCCAGGGAAGGTAAGTGTAACATACCCTACAACAGGCCTGAGGAAACTTTCCAACCCTGCAAACCAGTCCTCGTACCACTGCTGGGTCGCAGCATCGTCAGAACCGTGCACCTGGAACTCGAGGTGGGCGTACGCCTGCTCCCGCCATGGGAAGGCACCATCGTTACTGTCGCCCGAAATGTTCCAGGAATGCCATTCTCCCCACACCTGTGAAGCGTCGTCTAGTTCGCTGATCATGTCCACGACCCTCTTCAGCGCGTCATCTGGCAGGAGGTTATCCTTCTGGACGAAGAAGGACTTGCTGAGACGCTTGAAGCGTTCCCATGGAGGGGCGGTTCCTCTGGTATCTGTGACCGGCAGTTCCTTATACAGGAACCGTGGGTGATTCTCGTATTGGGTGAAGGGTTGCGGGATAACGTTCATGATGGACGTGTCAACTTGTTCATCCGGCAGGCATTCCGTGATGTTGTATCCGAAGACACGAGAGTTGTCTGTGTTGCAGTTTCCAGATATCTGCACCTGCGGGTTACCGATCTGGAGGAGCCCGGATGCGTTGATCAGCGCCTGCAGTTCCTGTGCTGATCCACCAAGGTACCATCCCAATATTTGGACGGTACTCTTGTATACATTGACCTGGGAGGTAAGTTCCTTGGGCTGGATGGGTGCCCACTCGAGGAACTGCTTCGCCACCTCGTACCGGTCATTGGTGTCATTCCATGAAATAGCAAGCATGGCGGACCGCGGTAGCTGTTTTAGCTGCAGCGTGAATTCGACCACGATCCCGTACGTCCCTCCGCCTCCGCCTCTGATGGCCCAGAACAAATCCGGATGCGAGGTGGGGGATGCAGTGACTGTCTTCCCATCTGCAGTGACCACTTCGGCGGCAAGCACGTGGTCACTGGACATCCCTAGGGCGCGCATCTGCATGTTAAAGCCGCCAGAAGATATAAGACCACCCAGACCAACTGTTGGGCAGAGTCCACCAATGAACGTGGTATTGTACGCATCGAGAGTGGTGTAGAGAGCCCCTAGGCGGATGCCTGCTCCGACTGTGGCTGTCTTCCTGTCGGGTGATACTTCAACATGGTTGATGTGGGAAATGTCAATGACGAGGGTGTTGTTCAGCGCCGAATAAGCGAGGAAACTGAGAGAAACATCAGCTAGTTGCCCCGAGGTGCATATTTTGAATTGACGGATCTTTATAATCTTATAACTTACTGATGACCCCCAGTTCTAGGCACAGCCTTGTGTCCAAATTTCTGGGCACATTTAACCAAAGGGCCGACCTCATCGGCGTTGACAGCAAAAGCAATCAATGCTGGGAACTGATCAAACCTAGCAACAGGTACATTATCAGTATGAACAATTAAGTGAATTCAAATATTAAGACCAACTGGATTTTCTCCCCCAGCCGAGCATCCGTGTATGTATCGGAGTTGGAATCAACTATTCTCTGACTCGCATCTTTCTCACTCAAGGCATGCTGGACACAACTTCTCAATGATTGGGTCCCATTCTGTCCGAATGGAGCAGCGGAAGTATAGACTGAAAACGAAAGAAGCCCCAGAAGGGGGATGATGGGGTACAGCTTCATGGCTGTATATACTTCCAATGTACAGTCTATATGTATATGTATGTACTCAAGCACTACTGCGTAATAGACTTAACGCAGGCTAGACTGACTTGGGAAAGAGAGATACAGAAACGAGAGTATTGTCTAATCAGACAAGGAGCCAAGAATTGGATGACGAGTGCTGTATCACCGAATACATCGCATCTTATATAGAAAAACGTACCAAAGCTGCAATAATCAGCTTTGATAATGGCAGGCCCTGGCCTTCCAGACTCTGTCCGAAGACAAGTCATCTTCTCCGTGGTGGATAGTGTCCGGCGGACCGCTGGTGAACGGGGAGAATTGCAAGTGACAAAGTGAGGAGGCGGGATGTTGAAGGGAGATCCGCCCGCCGACGGAGACAATGAAGCCCTAGCTTAGTCATCAAGCTGGCACGTCCTGGCCACGGGGGTTTCATCTCCTTGGTAACTCTGATGTTAATAATAGTACATGTACATCTATCCAGAAGAGATATGTATAGGACTGATTATTGATAAATATAGACTTGTTAAGTAAGTACATGAAAGGTCAGGTAGAGGTAGTAGGTACCGACCAGCGATAGAACCACTGAACTCTCCTGCAACTATCCAATAACCTTACCACAACCCTTGCACGACCGCCCTGTAACTGTCAAAGATATCAGTTTTCCACTATAGTACTTCGTAGTAATCAGTGCCCCCTCAGGAAGCAAATTAGCACATCTTGTAGATAGATCATGTGCTGTTAGTATCATGTACTGTAACAATTTAAAGTCTAGTAGTTAAGAAAGCCTCAAAATCTTACCTAATAGTTAGTTAGAGTGCCCTAAAACCATCTTACAGGAAATAATGCCACCAAGGAATCTGCAGAAAGGACAATTTGGCTTCGAACGCATTGATGATGTCACACGTATAATAAGACATGTATACTTAATATTAGTCTCTATATGGTTCACAGCATCTTCTTGAGAATTTTTGGGAGTCGACAAGGGTAGCCTAATTGACATCAACTGATTTAACTGGTGAGTATCTACTTCCAAGTGGAACAATCATTGAATTGAACAGTCTTACCCACAACTCCGGGAAGTTTGTTATTTAATTTGCCCAAATATACGTCCATCGAACCAGAAACCAAATGTAAACCTGTAATGCATATGCATACTAATATATTTCTGACAAACATTTCCCATAGACTGTTCATCAGTAAAATTCGCCACTGTATTCCAAATACATTCTAGACATAATGAAATTTATTCTCCAATAACTCTCAGAAAGCACAGAGTTTGGGCACGGCCAGAAAGCGTGCATACAAGATTAGAGCAGCTCCAACTGTCAAGATAATGGCACTGAAGTTGATGAGTCCCGTAAATCCTCCATGATTGCTTGTGATAAGGGCACCCCCGATCGGGCTTCCAGTGAGACCTCTGAACAAAAGACTGTTAGTCGAACAGAGTACATCAAGATTATCTATGCTACAGACTAGGATTGAACATACCCGAGTGAACAGATGGCCATCATGATTCCAATTCTGACCCCAATTGTCTTCGTGTCAGGGGTGATCTGAGCAACACAGGCTGATTGAAGTGAGATCAGCCCGCCGGAGAATATCCCGTAGAGAACAGAGAAAGAGATTATTGCCGGAGGGGCCTTTATGCCATAAAGACCGAAAAGCAAAATGCCACAACCCAAAGCACAAAAGAAGATAGTGTTGAATCTGAGAAGAACTCAAGTCAGTATAGAAAGATTCGAGATTGGAAGGAGCAGCTGACCTGCCGAACCTATCAGCCAAAATTCCAGTAAGGATTCGGGCCACGAAGGATCCCGCGTTCAGGTATGAAAGCAAATTGTTGGCCTTGCTTTCGCTCATCCCATAGTATTGGCCGTAAATTGGCAAATAGAAGAAGGGGATGAACATCCCCCATAGGACAAGGAACATTCCAGCAGAAAACACGATATATTTCCAGTCCTTTAGTATGCTGACAAAATCCAATTTTGTCTTTGTGCCTCGGTCAGAATTCGAAGTAGAAGATCTCGATACGAGCAGAAAGCAAGATGGCACGAGAAGGCCAATGCAAATGAAGCCGGCAGTCCTCACTGCCCACCCAAAACCTATGTGGTCTAACAGATATTGGACCAGCAATGGCCAACATATGCCACCTAGCGAAGAACCGGCAACTGCTATGCCGAGAGCAAGCCCAAGACGTGCGCTGAACCACTGGGAGACTGCTGATATGGTCGGGTAGAATCTATAGCGATTTTCAGCATATAGAAAACCGAAAAGTTCCATCTACTGGTATCCTTACAGCATTGCATTTCCAATACCAAACATTATTCCTTGCGTAAGCATTAGCTGGTAATATTTTGTCGACAAGCTCGTGAGTATCATCGAAAGCACGTAAATGAGCGTTCCAGGGACAACAATGCGAGTGGCGCCGTATCTATCGCACATGGGTCCTATTACCAAGCCACCTATGAAAAGGATGAAAACCTGCATATCATTTAGCCCTGATTCTTACAGCTGTTGAAGGGCAAAATACTTGCAGGGAACCAATCCATGATATCACACTGCCGGACGTGTTGGATAGCATCTTTTTTTGGTAGTATGCTTGAAATGTACCAAAAGTATTGAGCAACCCTGAAGCTTCTAGTCAACTTTATACCATACCTGATGAGAATATAACAATTGTGCATACCGAAAGTTGCAAAGTATGCCAGGAAGCCACCGAGGACCACCAGCCAGGCTCGTATACCGCCATCGGGGGGCGAGTCATTTTCAAATCTGTCCACCTGCTGCCGTGAAAGGGATTCATTCGGCGAGGGGTAGAATAAAGGGAAGTCTATTATTATTGGCCTTTGTGAATCGAAGAAATCAATTTGAGAGAACCGACTCGGCAGCAGCGTCTCAGAGGATGAGTACGACGACCTCGGGCGGAAGTGAGCCAGTGAAGGCTTCTCTAGCTGGATCCCATCATCCTGTCCAGGATAATAGAAGCTCAATGGTCGAAAAATAGGTAGATCCGGTAGTATTGGCCTTTCAATTCTGCTTCGGCTCCGATTCCTGTTATTCCTATCCATTTCGAATGCTGACCGGACGAAGGAATATAAGGCATCAAGGGCATCGTACGTCGTGTCTAAAAATCCTGGAATGCGGGAAGGAGACAATCTACAATAAAAGGGAACACAAACATTCGAAGCTAAAAACCCACGTTCTGATTCTTTAGGACATGCTGTTCGGCGCTCGTTTTGCTCCGATATGATAGGACGGCTTCAAGAAACCCTCCGTTGTGCAACGGGCCGACGGGCGCGCTGTAACAGCGCATTGCAGGTGACACAGCACCTCGACCAGTGGGTGAAATGTGATGCAAGATCCGCCACCAGTATAACAGAATGCCCAGCCCAGCGGGGACGGTGGAATACAGCGGTTGCTAGTCGGGAACTCCAAAGAGCCGAAGACAAAATACCTCTAGGTACCATTATCACTCCACCGCGCCATAATGTTACAGTTGAAAATCAGAACCCTCACAGAAAGTACTCTATCCTCCCCAGAAAGTACAATGCTCTCTCTCTTCCTTTTCGTTATAATATCAATTATTCTTTTGCGAACGTATCTACGCAGGAGTATTCCGAGTCCAAACATCGGTTTGCCGTTTATCGGGGATGCTCTGGGATATGCAAAAGACCCTGTCGACTTTGTCAGACGGGCAACGGTTAAATGTGGGCAGGTCTTCCGTATCAACATGATTTTGAACAATATTGTATTCTTAAGGGGAACCGAGATGAACAAGATGTATCTCGACACTAGAGAGGAAGTCTGGTCATTTGGCGATGGCATGGTACGTTGACCTTCATTTTAATGCTGTGTACATGTTTCTAATCAGATTCCAGGGTCTTTTCCTAAACAAGGTCGTGATCCCAGGCTATTTCACTCATCTGAAGAGACTGGTCAGCTCTCTCAATCGTGGTATCAATCGAAATGTGGCTCTGGATCATTATACCAAAATTGCGGCTGAAGAATCTGAAAAATCGCTCCGCAAATGGGCCTCCAAGCCCGACATAGAGCTTTTTGAAGAAGTCTCAAAATTTGCGCACAAGGTTATTGTTCGATGTCTTATGGGGCAGGATTTCTATGATCACAACCTTGAGGAACTCTATGACTTGCTCCACCGTATGGAAGCGGACATAGGGCATCCATTCAATTTCCTCTTCCCCGACTGGGTTCCGCATCCCCCAGCAAGGCGTCTGGGGAAATGCCGGGATAGGGTCGCAGAGATCTTCCATGAGAGATTGATGGAAAGGGAACTGAATGCGGAGCAGTGGAAAGACTCACTAGACTATATCTCCTATACACTGAACGACAAGACGACGGCTTATCTTAAGGAATTTTATCCGGCCCACCATACTCTTCTGATGTTTGCCGCTCATACGAGTACCGTGGCGAGCATCGCGTGGACGATCATTGAGGTATGGCCTGCGTCGGATTCCTCTAATTGTGATCTCTAACTTAAACATTTTGCAGCTCCTCAGGTCTCCAACCCACATGAGCATGCTTCGCGAAGCGATGTCTGAATGCCCTAACATTCACAAATCCCCGCACCTTGTGGCGTACCTGAAAGAGACTGGACGTCGCTACTCCGGGGTCAACATGCTTCGTCTAGCGCGCCGGCAGGTGCAACTTCCAGATTCGGATTTTTCTATTCCCAAGGGCTGTGTTGTCTCCATTTCTCCTTATTTGACTCACCATGACCCCAGTATCTACAGCCATCCAGAGTTCTGGGACCCGGAACGTTGGCTCAGGCAAGGGAAACTGCCTGAACAGCTAAACACCAACAAAGGAGTGGCCTTTCTTCAGTTTGGCGCTGGCTCACATAGGTGCCCTGGCGAAAACGTTGCTGGCATTATTGCCCGTGAGATGATTTCGACTTTGGTCAAGAATTACAGCGTGGAATGGGGGGCTCATGGTCCACCAAATGACCTTTCGCAGCTGGACTTTACGAAGATTGGTAGTCCATGGCTTAAGGGGGATGCGTCGGTGACCATAAAAGGCCGCGAGGAAGGAGAAGCAGTCTCATAAAAAGAACTGGCCATCTCCGTCGCCTGGAGTAGGCTATAGCAACTCACAGGATTTACTACCGTCATTTCGTTTCCTTTGTCATTCAAGAATGGTATTAAGCAGACAGCA
The DNA here is from genome assembly GCF_041956765.1 of Thermoascus crustaceus. Lineage (NCBI taxonomy): Eukaryota > Fungi > Ascomycota > Eurotiomycetes > Eurotiales > Thermoascaceae > Thermoascus > Thermoascus crustaceus. The sequence goes on along the minus strand of NW_027192527.1, from coordinate 3,141,710 downwards.
GAGATTTTCCACTCCCTGGAGGAATAGAAAGAAAATTTAGATCTTACGTACGGGCCTGAATAGTTTTGATAGGACTGGTTGTATTGCTTACAGCTATTCTATTTCTTCTTCTTTTTTTGGCGTCAAGAAGTGGACTTGCTGATTTTATAGAATGGTTTGGCAAACATTTTAATACTGTGCGTTCTTTTACTGTGAGTTTTTTTTTCTTCACTGGGTCTAGTATTCTATTTGTTTCAGTTGGACAGTAAAGATGGTATCATGATTTACGTTGAGCAAATATCATATATTTGTCTAAATGGAGAAGGAAAATAAATAACATGATTGAACGGTTGTTCCTAGGTTTTCTTCCAATTCTATTGTATAAACT
>NW_027192527.1:3088725-3140627 GCF_041956765.1 Thermoascus crustaceus | reverse complement strand
GCATCCACACTGCTGCGGGTCGAACACATCGTCATGTTGCGCGTTGAACAAAATCGTCCGGAATCGATTGAACTGCCTGGATTTCCATCGCAAGTGCGGATGCAGGAAGCATTTCCGGATAAAGGCCTTTCTTTCCAGGCGCAGTGCCGGGACTGTTGGCACTAGTGAAGTGCATTTGATGAGAGTCACCGCTGTATTGCATCTTCCGGTCAGAAGCTGGCCTGGTTCTGTTCTGGAGATTATGTGTGTGCTATCCCATATGTGTTTCCGCATCTTTAGAAGAAGTGCATTGAGTTGGACGTCATCATCATCCTCGTCCTCTGCATCCGTTGACATGCCATCAGACTCGGAGAGATCTGGCAGATTCATCTTCTTGGCCACGCCGGAGTAAACCAAATCCGCAATTGCCTCGTGTTCCGCTTCATCAATAAAAGAAGGATAATATTCGGGATTGACGGAGTCGATCATGATGACATGAAGGACCTTCTCCCCCTGGGATTGAAGAATATCTGCCATTTTGACAGCGATCATTCCGCCCATGGACCAGCCTCCAAGCAGATAGGGTCCAACCGGTTGGACTTCACGTTGAATCGCGGTGACATACTGACGCGCAATTTCGTCCAGCGAATTTGGTGTCCGATATGTTCTGGATGAGTAGAGGGGCGACGTAATCCCATACACTGGACGAGATTTCTCTTGGTCATGGTCTTTGGCGTTGAGATTGCCCAGGGCAAAGTATGGAAGGGCAAGTCCAGAGACGGCGTGCACCAAAAACAACGGCGTCAATGGCGAGGCAGTGTTGCCCTGGATGTGTACAATAGTCTCCATGGCCTCGATAAAGTGTATGTCCCTCTAGTCGTCATCAAATAAGGCGCAGCGCAGCAGACATATCGACCCTAGGAGACGGACGGCTACAAAAGGGAAGGGGTTGAAGCATTATCCCCACGTGGACACTTAATGTTTTTGGGATTATCGGAATACGTAAAACCTAGGAACCGAAGGTCCTTGGACCTTTAGGCTATGGGACTGGACCACTGCCCTGTTCCGTCAAGGAACGGTGGTTGTGAGGATGTCGCCACGCTCCGCTCCGGCACGGAACGATGTCCTACAATGGACTGAATACATCATGACGGAGACTTTCCTACACACAAAAGAGCGTGAGTAAAACAGAATTGAGGCTAACGCAAGTCTGGACAGTTATTTCCAACCGTAGATCGAATACATAAACAACTAGATGCCGTGGAACGTTCATAATCATCACCCAGCAGATCTTAATAGCCTCCTGATTCCCGGTGTGCAGTGTACATCGCATATATAGCAGCCAATCATTATTATAGCCATACGCAATGGTGTCACCCATACCTGTTTATACTCTTCTTCTGGTCTCGGTCATCCCTCTTCTGGCCTTGGCGATTCCAGCGGCGCAGGACCCTCAACGAGCCCAAAGTTATGACATGCCATTGACATGGAATCCATATGGATTCTTGTCAGAAATTTCAGTTGGAACTCCACCTCAGAAACTGACCGTCTTTGTCGACTGGACTTGGATCGGGCAGTACATCTTGACAACTTTCTGCCGTGGGAATTCCAGCGCCACATACACATGCCTCTCGAAGCAACAGATATTCTTCAATCAGACTCGCTCATCAACGTTTCAAAACTTAACCTCCCGCTTTTCGGATCTTGAATGGAATCCAAATCATTTCTTCTTTTATAAGGATTTGAACGTCGATGTGGCTTCCGACATCATGACCGTTGGGCCTGGTAGTTCTCGCGTGACGTTACAGGCCGCAGACTTCCAGTTTAACAATACAGATTTAACCATTCCTTTTTCTGGTGTATATGGACTCTCTCCTGTGTTCAAGGGTGATAATGGTACGTATAACTACTGTCTATGGGGTTAATCAAGCTCTGCTAATATGGCATTTTAGGTTCTATACAATCCCCGTTCTATCAAGCTTGGCGCGCCGGTGCTTGGCCAGAACCCCTTGTAGCTTTCCACTACTGCTATGAGGGATCTCCAGACAGAGATAAAAATACGTGTGGTGGCCATGATGGCATACAGACCCTTGGAGGCTATAGGCCTCACTTGATCAAGGGCGACGTGATCTGGTACGACATCATCCACTTCCCGGTAGTCAACGTTATCGATTTCGTCTATAGCCCGGCCGTCTATAATTACTGGACCCTGAACTTGACCCGGTTCAGTCTGGGCGATGAGGATCAACCATTAAACAAGACGACTGGAGCCGGGGCTGTTTTTGACCATGCGAGCTACGGGCGTGGAGCACCTATGTCGGTCAACGCCTACCAGCGACTGATCGACCTCAGCGGTGCGACGCCAATTACCCTCGAGTCTCCGCCGAATAACGGGAACCAGTCGTTCTACCAGATTGATTGCAATCAGACTGAAGAGCTACCACCGCTAAAATATGAATTCTTTGGGTCGGACAAGTTGTGGGAAATCCCACCTTCGAACTACGTCGAGGATCTTGGTGACGGTATATGCGTCTTTAACGTTCGCACGCTGGGAGACGGAGACATGACTATCGGAAACTTTGGAGAGACGTTTTCCAAGGACAAATATGTCCTCTTTGATTTCGAGAATCTGAAGGTGGGCATTGCCGATGTGAACTGGTGAAGGCCAGGCGCCTATCTTGGTGGACTTTGTAAAAAGAGCTACACAGTAGAGTTGGATAGATCGAATATATGCACTTATATATAACATGTTTCACGAGAACTGAGGAGCGTTGTAGCAAATTCCGTGTAGAATCACGACGATACTCCCTGCTAAAGTTTCGTCTTCCTCAAGCCACTCAGTCCATAAGATGACTACAACCACAACATACCTGCATGCGCAACACAACCTCCACCCTGTGCACAACAGATACCACGCAACCACGAATACGATGACATCTCACGTAGAAAGCGGGGTTAAGAGAAAATGCATTACCCCGCAACAGTTTCCATCTCCTTGTCATCTGATAGTAATCGAAACATCTGTGATAGCATATTCCAAATCCAAATACCTAGACAAATATGAAATCATGAAATCCTACCCACCTACTTTTATCTCTTGACGCTGTATAACAACCGATGTGGCTTTCTTGGGGACCACAAAATGCGGTCGGGTTCCCAACCTGGGTTGTTGCCGGAGCGATTTGTTCATTGATTCAGCCATGCGTCTATTGTATGAGGTATGCAGATATGCCATGAACTAGAGAGCTCGATGTACAGACTTTTCTGACCCAGTGCCATGATCGATGTAGATATTTACATGTAAATATACAGTGCATTTTTGGGACTCGAACGCCCGGGCATGGTGGGTTCATTAAGGTTTATTGACAGGGTCTGTTGCATCTATGCATGTATATCTACCGACCTACACGTGGGTACGATGCATGCATAGTACCCAAGTTATGTACTGTACATCATTTACAAGGTTCGTACAATCCATATAGAGATGACTAGCTGCATCATGTACACCTAGTCAAAACTCAATTGTGATCACAAACAAACAAACAGCTGATCCCGGAACAAGATGAGTGTCTTCCCACATATTCTCCCCCATTTTCCAGATTCAGTCAGCCTCTTGACGAATATTCAGATGATAGCACTTTCCTCCTAGATGACGTCTTCTATCAAGGATGAGACCAAACTGCCAAGTCACACACAGTCTCAGTAGGTTACAAGGCTGCAGATTCGGACGTCCACATGGCTTCTTCCGGTGTAACATCACTTGTTGGCTCAGGCATCCGGATGTCTGAGGTCCAGACTCCGGCTGAATGACGAAATCGGGTGAACTTTTCTTCAGCCCTAAGAAGGGAGATCCCCGCGCCACCTGGTCAGTATCTCAATGTAGAACATTGAATCGTGGCCTGATAGGTCCTTATCATTGGAATCAAGAGATAGACGAAGAAGCAGTTCAGATTCCCATGGTGGCTGAGTAACTGACTCAGAGATTACACACATGCAATGAGTCAATTATCCCATTCGCTATGGAACGTTGGGGCGGCACACAGGAAAAACAAAGGTGGATTCCGGACGTTTTGTGGAGATGATTCTTCCGAAATGGGATTGATACATGCTTGCTTACGGAGCCTGGTATTACTTCAAACGTTATGTCAGTCAGTCAATAAATAAACAGTACAGTGCGTACAATTCAACAGTCTATATGCGCTTACCTACCTATTTACTGTACAGCAGACACGGAAAAGTGCCCACATTTCGTCAGCTCCAGCCTCGAGAGACGACCCATGCCCTGACATAGGGCTCAAGTTACACAACCAGACAGCCACATGGCGAGTACAAATGCAGGGTAGGACAGGGGAGGCTGTCCATACCCATTACTAATGTGGGATTCTGTAATATTCGGGCTCTCTGTTTTCCCGTCGGCTGGCTGGACGTCGGGGACGGTTCAACAGGATAATATCTGTCTCGTACCTATTTACCTAAGGTATCTATCTATATACCTGACTCAGAATGTCTTGAACATAAATAGAACAGTGTAATTACAAAGAAAAAAAATAATATACAGTATATGGAGGATGATACAGACAGTAAGAGCAGATAGGTGCACAATACTATGCACAGACATATATAGAAAAAGGCATCTTCCATTTCTGGAATGGAGGCATCCGTCCTTGGATTTGTATGCATACTACTTACAGAAACAGGTAACAAATAAGGTGATATCAATGGCCACAATTGACAAAAGATAAATTTGACAAGGCCGCGATTCGAACGCGGGAATCTTTCGAAACTAGGGATCAGGTAAGGATTACCTACCTAAACCTAGCGCCTTAACCACTCGGCCACCTTGCCTTCTCAATTTGGGGTTGTCAGAGTCAAATCCTCCTGGCCTCCTTCCCGCATTCCATACACATCTATACCTGACTGGAAGCGATATGACTAGTCATTACCAGTAATTACCAAGTACAAATTCTTGAAAGTGCAGTGGTTCCCAAGTGCGCCAGTATACGTTATGCAACTTCATGAAACATACATCCATGACTGCCTGGTACATGGAAGCTTGGTGACTAGGTACAGGGTGTGGAGTACCTAGGCAAGTACTGTACAACTTACATGGTAGTAAGTAGGCAGTACTTAGTCAATGAACTACCCAGAAACCACTAGACCCTCTCTCAAGGGGAAGCACAGAATAGTCTCCATGGCAAGGAGGATATCTTGGCTCCGTCGTGGGGCTTCCGCCATACGGCCGCCTCCGGGCGCCGGCGGAGTTTTATGGCGGAGTGCTCCAGCGGAGCTTTCCAACGGCCACCGAACGACATCCTCCCAGACACGATCATGTTTGCATCTGAGCAGTCTATGTGCTGCGTTTTATACAATCGTATAGTACAATTAATTGCTGGCCGAGAAATCAAGATGAGAGGGAATCCCATTTTTCAGTGTTTGTTCTCATCGTTTTCAGACCGGCCTTGCTTACCAGATCCAGGTTTTGCTCAGAAATGGCTTCCCAGCAGCAACAGTTCGACGCCCGGGTCCTAATTATCGGCGGCGGCATAGGTGGCCTGACCCTAGCGGCCATCTGCAGAAAAATTGGTATCTCTTGCAAGGTCCTAGAGCGCACCAAGGAGCTCACACCCGCGGGGGCCGGAATCTCGCTGGCCCCAAACGCCCTCCGCGTGCTGGACCAACTGGGCGTCTATCGCAGCATCGTCGAAGAAGGCCAACGCCTCAGGAAGATCCAGGTGCACCGCAACCGGACAAAATGGAGCGAGATCGACTTTCAGTGGCTAGAGCAGACGTTTGGCTACCCCGTCTACTCGATCGAACGTCACCTGTTCCATCACCTGCTGCACGCCGCCGCGGGCGGGAGCGACACCGTCCTGCTAGACGCCGATGTGACGGACATAGTCGACGATCCGACACAACCGGGCGTCATGGTCAAGCTTTCTGATGGGCGCTCGCTCGTGGGCGAAGCCGTCGTGGGAGCTGATGGCATTCGTTCTGCGACGCGGAGGATCCTCGCGCGCCAGGCCGGCCTCGAGTCCGTCAACACTATCCGCTTCACGGGCCGCGTGCATATGTCAGGCTATACAGCGCCCCTGACCAACCTGGGACCCGCCGAGATCGGGGTCGGAAACTGGCTGCTCTACGACAATTCGATCCTGACCACATGGCCGTGCAAGGACAACCGGCAGTGGTATATCGGAGTCAAGGTAGGGGCCGATTCCGACGTATTTGTCGTTGTACATCACTTGCAGAGGCTGACGTTGGAATACGATCGTGGCTGCAGGCCGCTGAGCCCCAGCGGGGCCAGCCAGATCGATCAGTCTGGAAAGGGGTCGACCGCGAGACGATTAACTCCGTCTATGGAGATCACTTTCATCCTTTTGCAAAGACGGGGCACTTCCGTGACAGTATGATACAATGTCCTTGACAAAGTCACCGTCTCCTAAACTGAAATTGGTTTACAGTTGTGGATAAGTCGGAACGAGTGATCGCGAGCAATGTCTTCGAGGAGACTGACTTTCCTGCCATGGCATATGGACGTGTAGCTTTGCTGGGCGACGGTACGTACTACTAGTAAAATTAAGCATATAGCATTGCTCTTCACTCTCCGCGGATGATCCAACAACGGGGCCGGAGTACTTCGTCATAAAGGGCAAATGTGAATAGCATAAGGTTGCCTCCAGACGAAGATAATCCTCCGAGCGGCTGCTAGACGGCTTAGCTGGTCATCGTATCACATGCCACCCCCCCCCCCCCGGAAAAAAAGAAACTAATTTTGTTCAAACCTGCTTTATGCATTTCACATTTCCCTTCTCTTTCGGTTCCTGGCTAGCTGGCTGGCTACAGCTAACTCTTCCGTCATTTTCTGTAGCTGCACATTCGATGACTTCGTTCTTTGGCCAGGTAGGTCTAGAGAGCTTCCTACCCCTTTCCAGCTAGCGAGATTCGTAGGACGAAGGAGGTTAACTGACATCAACTCGCAGGGTGCCTGCCAAGCCATCGAAGATGCCACCGAACTGGCCAACGTCCTGCACAGGTACTTCACGAATCAACAAGGCCCTGAACAATCTTCCTCCCTGGGAGACGCCCTGCAAGAGTACCGCACCCTCCGCGAAGGCCGCGCCCGGGACCTGGTCTCGTTCTCGAGCAACTACGCCAAGGTGCACACGGCCCGCCTGCCCTACGGCCTGGGGCCTCTCGTGCGGAAGTTCGTATACGCCTATATGCCGATCTGGGGCTGGCGATGGGCGCTGCGGTGGCTATACGGGCATCAACCCACCGTTGAGGCTGTATGTAGTACTTGATCTACAAAGCCCCTGGTTTAGCATTGTAGTTCCCCTCGACGATGTGACATGATTGGCTAATTGTTGTCGGTAGCTGCGAGGGGCCGAATGACGGTACCTAAATCACCCGATGTTAAGCCGGGGCGGATGATCGACTAGACATATCATAGGTAGTAGATCTGTGAAATAAGTTTAATCGGGGCGATGCCGCGATGATATCCGACGATCGATCTATCACAACAATGTGGTCAGTATTATGTATAAGCCTCTTAGATGTTCTCGTTTCAGATGTATCTAAATATATCATATCATGTCATGTCTTTGATTATCATTATTATTATGTGAGATGCTGCTGTTTCTGTTCCTGAGAAAGCATGTAGGGAGTTTGTCTGAGTCGTCTTATCATATTCAGTATTATTTCGGGTCCGCATCTATATTAGAGTTAGTTAGGGTAATGCCCTAACCTGTTAATACCTAGGGCTGTGTTGCATCTGGAATCCGAATCCTACATCGAGTACTAAGTGCCTACCTACCTAAATCTACAGATATACCCCGTACTTCCGTGGAAAATTCTTCAGAGCCACCCGAAGATACCTAAATAAACTACCTGCTAGGTACTACTCCTACCTACCAGGTACTTTAGATACCTGTCACGACACTTTCCTACCCAGGTATAGGTACTGTCTACTAGTAGCTGCAGGGCATGTCGGATATACCTCTCCGAACACATGTAGAGCGTCATACGTGCCCGGCTAGTAGCCTCAGGTACTGTACACTAGGTAGGTAGATGCCAAGCGGCACTAATGTGTGCGCAGTACTATTTCTGTGATACTAAGTCGGTGGGGGCTAAAAAAACGTAAGCATTTGTAGCAAAGCACAGCGCCTAGGGATGCACTTAGGTACCTAGGTACTGTTTTAGCGCGGGATTTTTGGCGGTTGCTTTTCTTTGTACCCAAACGTTGATTTCAGTTACTTAGTGGACAGTTAAAACTTGTCTTCATCTTGTCCATTTCAACCTGGCTCTAACTTCCTAACCCCCCTACTTTCTTGCCATACATACTCCAAACTCTACATCCACATTTTCAACTATCACTCGAGACACCCAACTCACGCGCACAACATCCCTCCCGCTCACGTGTCATACCTCCTTGCCTCATGGCTGCGCATGGCATCACACTGGCATGGCAGGGGCTTTGCAACCAACATGAAACGTCGCATTATGTCACAGAACGGGGCGCTGAACTCCCTTTGAAACCGCGGGTCTAGGTCATGCATGTACATGTAATGTCAGTTTCGGTCCAAACTGAAGTTCGGAACTTTTTTCAGGGTTCCGCTCGGTTCCGCTGCTGCTGCTGCTGCGGTGCGGAGAAATAAGTAATCGATGCAGGGTCGCCGGGGTGGGTTATTTATGCATGCGGTCAGTGGTTCGGGTAGATTAGGTAGGTAGGATGTATGTACCTAATGTATGTCATTATTCTAGGTCATCGGTGGGATTGCTGGTGCCGAGGTCGATGCCGTTTGTAAGGTTCAGGCGTCCAACCCCAGTTCCAGTTTCAGGTCCAGGATTCTGTTAGTAGTCTTTGTTTGTTTGAGGTCAGGCGTAACCTTTTTGTTTCTAGTTTCTAGAATCAGACATTACCATTTACTTACCAAATACTTAAAGTTTTGTTGGTAGACCGGGACTAGGTTGTTAGGTGATAAGAGTCGTGGCCAACGTGGCAGGTCAGTATACTATGCCGAGGGCCCAGTGGACTGACATCCTCAGTCCCGTCTCACACCGATGGTTACACCACCTCGGTTGGTTGGGGTTTCTTGTGCGATGTACCGTATCGGATCGTGATCATGCTTCGCATCATACATGCCGCAGGATGTATGCAGCCCTGAGAGATGAGATGACAAAATCCCCGTAGAAATTTTGTTCCATGGAGATATACCGATACAGAGAAGATGGGATAAACCGCCCGCGAGTGTATACAGCAATAGTACAGACCTTATATCTATATATATAACCGAAGCTGAGGAATTATGGACGTATTCATGCAGATACCAGTGAGACTGTCTGTAATTCCCTACCTCTCGGCAGGATCGCCAAGGATCCATCCGATCCCGAGTCCGCAGTCATCCCGAGGCGTGGAAGGCGACCTAAGCGCGGGCGACACTGAATCGGCCCAATCGGGAAATCGGAGGATTACGGAGGCGGTGGGAGCATCGAGTTTCCCACCCAGCTCCAGGGTCGCAGACATGGATGTGCCTGGTCAAGGACAAGACGTCGCTGAGTAACTTCGTCTCTGATGTTAGGATTTCGTGAGCGCATTTTGCGTCAAATGAATACCCAGGCCGGTTAGCCGGCCGTGCCTACTGAGAGAAGCAGAGCAGATGATGCTAGGGAGTCATTTATCTGCCTTGGAAGTGTCTGGCCGTATGTTGTGTACGCAGCACACGTTGTATAGGAGGGGTTTGTAGAGGTAAAGTCGGGGCTAAGCGGGGATTCTGCCGGACAAAAAGATTCGCTGGGCCCAATGGCATGCTGGAACTGGGGGTATGCGGGAGTCGAACGTGGCGGAAGGGCGTGTTGATGCACCCAACGTTCTTCGAGATGTTTACGTACATAGGTCCCTAACCCATACTCATCGCCGTAGGAGCTATGTACGGGATGGCTCCCCCACGGACAGCTCTTAGCTGCTGTGCCCTAGCTGAGTGGCGTGCTTGGCCAGATATCGCCAGATCTAGTAGTAACTGCACTCTTCGTCTTCAGGGATATGTACTCTGTACCGTACAGACATCCTGCGAAGTTACTGCCTGTTTTCTGGACTGATCGGCAGCTGAGGGCAGCTCATAAACAGCCCGCTAGGATCCTGGCGTATCCCGCCCCCAATTTCCCGAATAAGAGGCTCATCGATCAGCTCCGACTCGGCGTAATCCAGGCACTATCCATGTGGCTAGCGGGAGTCGATGCTCAAACATCTCACAGCTCTCCGCCTGACTAAGCGTGTTGCTTGCGTGACGGGGTCTCGCCAGACAGTGCCCGGGAAGGCAAAGCCTCGCGCGAGGCGCTGAAAGATCAACGGGCATCGTCAGGGACCTCCATGCCGCCAGCATACGGAGTACATCGCCAGCCTCTAACGGACGACAGCCCGCCGAGAGCCTTGGATTTAACCTCAGCGGGGACCATCTCCATGATAAGTTAACTACGTCTTGGCTCGGTTGTCAGTGAGGTCTGGCCGTGTTTCGGAACGCTGACGGGCTTGGGAATCGCTATGAATAGATCCCTTCTCCAGCCCTTGGCTGCAGACCCTCACCGTGGCAGAGAGCAGCTGTAACCGGTGTCAAATCAAGCTCCGATTCTGCCAGCCTGGGATTCTACTCGTGGTTCATGAAACCGGGGGCCCTGGTGGGGTGCAGGATAGTCCACCATTCTTCATCCACATATGTTGTTCCCTTACTTTCGTCGCTCGGATCACTCGTATATTCTGTGGACACAGCCTTACCTAGTGCTGTGCCCGCCATAACTAGACCCATCTTCTCGTTTCATTACGTTACTGCAAAATCTGGAAGAGCTCGTTGTTAGATAAGGGCCTGGAGATCACCGTCCAGGAAGAGCTCTTCGAACATCGTCCTCATTCACACGGAGCGTCATGGAAACAACGACACGGAAGCCAAACCTGCGACGAAGCTGCCACTTCTGCCGGTCCCGGAAAATTCGCTGCTCCGGCGAGAGCATCTGCAACGCCTGTCGGGAGCGAAACATCGAATGCGTCTACGACCTGGAAGCCTCCAAAGGACGACCAAGAGGCAACTCTCGAACAGCACAGCAGGCTATTCCACGGACTGTCGAAGGAGAATATTTCCCCACAAGTGGAGGACTCACCGGGAATGATGGACTCTCCACTCGGTCAATTTCTCGATCAGATTCTCCGAAAGCGAGCTTTCCTCACGATGACATACAAAGAACGGACATCGATGCAGCTGGAAGCGTCGCTACTGAGCTGGAGAAGATGTTTAAGGAGAATTTTAGCGGCGAACAGAACGCCCCCAAAATGAACGCCTATCAGGAGAGACTGGCGGCCTTCTGCCAAAAAATCACTGGCGAGCGTGAGCGGTCGATAGCCACAGAAGGTTTCTCACAACATCCCACCAGCAGTCCCCGCGGCCACTTAAGTTACCGTGGGCTCCTGTCTTTGCTGACACAGGATCTGGTGGAAACGCTCGTCACCAAGTTCAGCAATCTCGGTTGTCAACCATTCTTTGGCGAAGAGGGGAGATTCTTCGCCGTCAACATGGCTCAAGATCGCACTCCGACAATGTTCGAAGCTGATCCAGCTGCGGATAATCCCCTAGCGGAGTACGATAGTCACCGGACAACCCAGCTGATAGATGTGTGGTTTACCGTCCACCCATTGTCAGGGCTGATCTCGAAGACTTTGCTCCTTCGTGCCCTCCGAAGCAACACCCATGATGAGATACTGCTCGCTACCATCCTTGCTGATGCCCATTTTGTTGCCGAGGACGAAGCATCGCGAGCTCGAGGGAAGAGACTGTTTGACTGGGCTGGAGCACGTCTCAGCGGTCGTTCAGCGCAGCAGGCTGGCCTTTCCACAGCACAAGCTTTAATGCTGCTCGGTTGGCATAACACATGTCTCTCCAAAGTTCGTCGGGCCACCTGCTACATCGGGTACGCAGGTCGGGTGATCACAAAGTTGAAGAACCGCATCCTTGAAACACCCCACACGGGGCTAAGCCGTATCAATGGCATCGATGTTGGAGAGGTGGAAGAAGAAATGATCAAGAACATCTGGTGGATGACCTTCTCCCTTACACTATGGTCGTTTATCCAGATGGACATGCCATTTTCCGACCTATTGCCGACTACGGTCCTCAGTGTGTTCCCCCCGATGGACGAAGAGTCATCAGTGCTGATCAAACTCGACAAAGCCGCGGACAACTTGTCAACGTTGCGGAAGCAATCTGCCACCATCCGCGAAGTTTGGCTCCTCAGTCACGTCACTTCCACAGCGGCGCATCTATATGCCACATTCCCTCAACAGCAAGAGGTGACTGTACCTCACCAGAGCCTATCATGGCAGGCAATGCTTCTCCAACGGCTCCGCAGCTTGCATACGCGCCAGACCGGTATCGCAAACCTGTGTGCAGATGCCCGGGACGTCCTCCTCCACGTAGTCGGACTCATCAAGACAAAGGTCGAGGATACCACGTCGCAGGCGTTGATGCGAACGGTGTACCACACTATGCTCATCCATCTGCTCTTCCCTCGCTCCGAATCACGTCGAAAAGAAACTGTAGTCACTGAGAAGCTGATGGAAGATTTCATCACATCCGCCAAGGAGCTGTTGAATATATTTCCGATAGGCAAGGAAATGCACCAAACCGCCAGCCCAATCGCTACTGGCGCTCCTTCTCCATTCCCCCACTCTTATGTTTTAGGTCTGGACGCCTGCGGGCGGGCGATGGATCATTTCTGTACACGCTTCCGGCAAGGGACAGAAGCTGAAGGCCGGATTCTGCTGGACAATATCTCTCAGTTGCTGGAGCTGGCGTTTGCAATGCACAAACTTTTCAAGAATGACATCTTGCTGCAAGACAGGCGATGGAGGGCCGTCAAGAAGCAATTGAAAAGTGTGCGCAGGCGTTTCGAAGAGTTGAGTGGTCCGGGAAGCAATCAAAATGTACGTGTTGGTTCCTGTCCATCAACGGACGACTCGCTGCTCCACGGCTTATCGACTGGAACTACCAGTGGCAGCTCGGCGGCCTCCCCGCCTCAGCAATATTTCGGATCTCTTGAATTGGAAGGTCTAAGTCCGCTATTATTTGACAACACTATCCTGCCGATGAACGGTGCCATTATGGGGCCAGGGGAGGAAATACCTTTCCTGGACGAGGAAGCTTTGGCACAGCAGTTCCAAGAGCCTCTCGATCCCGCACAACACCCAGGGCTTTGGTCAGGGTTCACAAGTGGGGTCGTGAACACCCCAGGTGACGGATGCTACACTCCGAAAGACATGGTAACGGGCTTCGTGGGCGAAAGACACGGAGTCAAACGGAAGGGCGGGTCGGTCGTTGAAGACAACGCGGGGTTCGACGGTGCCGGCCAAGACGGGCTTTTCGGGCCGAACCTGTTCCTGAACTTCGGCATCCCCACTGTGCCAAGCGATGCCGATCAAGGCGACGACCGACCGCGGAAGAGGACAAGGGGAGAGACTACTGTTGGCGAAGGGACTCTGTTCCGGTTTCATTCGGGATTATCTTGAGAATGAGAATTATTTTTTCTTGTTTTTTATTTGTGTATATCCTTAGGTTTTGTGGAGTAAGGCATTATGGTATGGTGTTGACAAGTATGATGACTTGGCATCTCTTGGTTTGCTTAGGGAAGGCACTACACATTTCGTCGGTCTTTGCATGCTCCGGGACCAGCGTTTTTTTTGTTCTCATCTCAGAGTCTTTGGCATTATGTTCATTCTAGGAAAGGACGCTCGTTACGCGCAAAATTATATAGGTACCTGAATCGAAACAAGTTCACAATGCTAGACAAGTATCAAAAACCAAAGCGACCGGGGATATCAACTATTCTACTCGTAGTATGCAAACCGTGCCATCACTGAAACTAAGTCGTGATCGTAACAATCTGCCCAAGGAACTTGCTCTCTTCCTCCGGGTTCTTGATCACCTTCTCGAAAACCCAAGCACCAACATCATTCCTGCTGATGGTGTATCCGACCGCCGGACGAGTTTCAGTACCAGCCTTGATCTTGTCTACTCCCAGGCCCGGACCGTCCGTCAGCAGACTAGGCCGCACGATCACGAAATTACTGATCCCGCGCTGTGTCACCGGCCGGTCCACCTCCTCCAGGATGAGCGACTCCATCACCTTCTTGTCCTTGTGTGGTACCTTCAGCATCCAGTGATACATGGGCATCATTGCAATGGGCAGGTCGCGCTTCTTGTCGCTGATGCCGGTCGTGCTCAGTGCTACCAGGATGGGTTTGGGTCCCGGAAGGGTGCGGAGCGCGTGGATCACCGTGGAGATAGCGTCTTGGCAGATGGTGGGGTTGTCCAGAGTCGGCTTTAGGGGATTGTCGAAGAGCAGCTTGCCGCCGATCCCCGAGATGACAATGTCGACGGTCGCACCGTCGCGGGTGAGCGTCTTCGTGACGGCATCAACATCCGTCACGTTGCCCGCGGTGATCTGTAGGTTCGACAGGATGGCGGATTCGGAGACGCCGCGAGTTTGCAGGAGCTTCTCAAGCTTCGATGGGTCGCGAGCAACTGTGGATACCGGGCATAACCGTTTAGCAACCCAACTTAGAAACGCAAACAGGAATACCCACGTGCGGTGCACTTGTATCCAGCTTCCACAGCAGGTGCCAGACACGAGATCGTGCTGCCACCGGTCGCACCGAAGAAGGCAAGGGTTGGCCTGCGGCTGTCCATGTTGAGAAAGTTGTACTGTAGGTATTTTTCTGTGTGCCAAGGCTATCGACGATGGAAAAGCAAGTGAGGGTCTAGGCAAGGTTGAGGTTCTGGGCGATGAACCCTTATGTGGGCGTTTTCTCGAAATTCACGGATGAACTGGTAGCCGAGACACGGCAGTGGCAGTTGTCCCGACGGCAGAAAAGCGATGGTGGCCTAACGTCGTACAAAGTCTCCGTCCCCGTGCGGACGCAGCCCGTCAACTGGGACCGTCATCCTGGGTCTATCCGATCTCCATCTTCAAAATTTATCCTAAATTGGAACCGTGCGCCCCGTGGGTGTACGGCAATTTCGGTTTTCTATACTTCTCAGCTGCAATAATGGGCGTCCGCGGCCGGGGCCTTGATGACACAGGCCAGCTCTCCACCAACGGCGGCTTTGGAGAGTATGGCTGAGATGTATGTACATTGGGTTATGATGGCTCCATCGCAGAGTACAAAGTACTCCAATTCCCCAGCAGGTTTGCGTTGCTTGTGTGCTACCATCTGGCTACTTTCCTGAGATCAGTCAGACAATTTCAGTTTCGAAAACGCACCAATTGCTACAATTCATCCCGCGACAACCATCTCAACAATGGCCTCTCCGCAGTCTCGGTCCTCTGAGGCTTCCCTGAGCCCTTCCAACTTCAGCCTCTCCCGTCGAGACTCCCACTCCTCTGTCTCCTCTCCACCACCTGAGGCAGATCCGGCGGTGATTGTAGGCTTAGCGTGTCGTGTGCCTGGTGCGCAGAATCCAAGTCAGTTATGGAAGAATTTAGAGGCGCAGAAGGACCTGCGTAAAAAGATGCCGTCAAACAGATTCAATGTCGATGCATTCTACCATCCTGATGGGACAAACAAGGGGACTGTAAGACAACTAGAATTGACCTGATTCCGGCGACTTTCTGGCTGACCCTATTCTAGACCAACTGCAAGTATGGTTATTTCCTTGACCAGGACATTGGGGAGTTTGATGCGGGCTTCTTTCGTATCTCAGGGAAGGAAGCTGAGGCCATGGATCCTCAGCAGAGACTCCTTCTCGAGGTCGTCTACGAAGCTCTCGAAGATGCGGGTATCACCCTTGAGGAAATCAACGGCTCCCAAACTTCGGTTTTCTGCGGTTGCTTTACGAACGACTACAATGCCATGGTCACAAAAGACCTTGAGTATTACCCCAAGTATACCGTGACGGGAACTGGCAACTCCATCTTGGCGAACCGAATTTCCTACTTCTACAATCTGCATGGTACAAGTGCGACAATTGACACGGCGTGCTCCTCCTCGTTGGTGTGCTTCCACCTGGGCAACCAATCTCTCCGCAACAACGAGTGTGATATCTCCATCGTTGTCGGCTCGGCCCTTCATTTCGACCCTAACATTTTCATCACTATGACCGATCTCGGAATGCTCTCAGTTAACGGACGCTGTGCCACATTCGATGCGTCCGGGAGCGGTTATGTTCGAGGAGAAGGAATCTGCGCTGCTATACTGAAACGCCAGAGTCAGGCAGAGCTGCATGGTGATAGGATCAGGGCTGTTGTACGTGCTACTGGTGCCAACCACGATGGAACAAAGCAGGGTATCACGCTACCATCCTCCGAGGCCCAGGAGAACCTTATCAGGAGGATCTACAAGAATGCGGGCCTCGATCCAGCGGACACTCAGTACTTTGAAGCACATGGCACAGGTACCGCTCGTGGTGACCCTATTGAAACTAGAGCTATCGGAGCGGTGTTCGCGCCATCACGGAAGGAGCCGTTGTATGTTGGTTCTGTCAAGAGCAACATAGGACACCTTGAGGGTGCATCGGGACTTGCCGGGATCATCAAGACGACTCTAGCTCTCGAGTCTGGGAAGATTCCTCCGAATATGCACTTCAAGACTCCCAATCCCGAGATCAAATTTGACAACTGGAAGCTCCAGGTCCCGCAAGGAATGATTAACTGGCCTAGCAATAACGGATTGCGACGAGCCAGCATCAATTCCTTCGGATATGGTGGTACCAACGCACATGTCGTCCTCGACGCTTACCAACCACCGGAAAAGCTTTCTGTGCCGCCTGTCGAGCTTCCAAAGGATCTGGCACATACGGTCGCCGGAAGACCCTTTCTGATTCCGTTGACCTCTCACTCGGAGAAGGCTGGGAAGATGCTTGCTTGCAACTTGGCCAGCTACCTTGAAGAACGACAGGACTGCGAAATTGCAGACCTGGCCCACAGTTTTTCTTCGCGGCGTTCAATGCATCAACAGCGCTCATTCGCGATTGGAAAAGGCAGAGAAAGCGTTCTGAAAGGCCTTACCGAGCCTACTCCGGCCGCTGCTTGGACTGCTGCCAGTAAAGAGAAACCAAGGCTTGGTTTCGTGTTCACAGGACAGGGTGGACAATGGTTCGCAATGGGTAGACAGCTGATCCAGCAGTCACCATTCTTCAAGCAGACTCTTGAGAGATGTGATGCGGTCTTGCGACGTCTTCCGGATGGGCCTGAGTGGTCAGTGGTCGAAGAGCTCCTGCGTTCGAAGGAAACAACTCGCCTGGGACAAACCCGATTTTCTCAACCAATCTGTACGGCTCTGCAATTAGCACTCCTGGATCTGCTGAAGTGCTGGAGCATTGAACCGACAGCCGTGGTTGGCCACTCTTCGGGCGAAATGGCCACTGCTTATGCTGCGGGCATCCTTTCGTTCGACAATGCTATGATTGCCGCCTATTACAGAGGTCTGTACATGTCCAATGGTGTTGAAGCTGATTCTGGTATTCGTGGGTCTATGATGGCCGTTGGATTGACGGAGGCGGAGGCCCTCGCAGAATTGGAACCACACAAGGGAAAGGTCTGCATCGCTGCTGTTAACAGTCCATCCAGCATGACATTGTCTGGGGATGAGGATGCCATTATCCAGTTGAAGGAGAGTCTCACGGCAAGAAAGATCTTCGCCCGGCAGCTCCAAGTAGCCCAGGCCTTCCATTCCCACCACATGATTCCGCTTGCTCCAGCCTATGAGAAGGCTCTCAGTACTTGTGAAGGATTCGCGCCGCAGCCAGCTAAGATTCGGATGTTTTCCAGTGTCACTGCCCGTCTCGCAGATCCTGATAAAATGGGCGCTGGTTATTGGACCGCCAATATGACGGGCACTGTGAGATTCTCGGACGCCTTGACGGGTATTCTCTTGGATGATGAGGAAGAGAAAAATGTTGACATTCTTGTGGAGATCGGTCCTCATCCTGCTTTGAAGGGTCCGTCCCGACAGGTTGTGCAGTCCTTGAAACTCGACATTCCCTACTTGGCCTCGTTAACCCGGGGGGTTCCTGATTACGAGGGACTTCTCACAGCAGCGGCTCAACTCTTCCAGCTCGGGTACCCGGTGGATCTTGACGCTGTAAACAGCGATCACTTCATCGCAGAAGGTGGTGCTACCTGCAAAATAACTCGAGGCAACAGACTCCGGGATCTTCCAACTTATGCTTGGGATCACAAGAGATACTGGGCCGAGACCCGCTTCATCAAAGATCATCGCCTGCGGAAGCATCGCCATTCCATCTTGGGTGCGATGATCCCTGGGGCCATTGAGAAATACCCACGTTGGCGTAACTATCTCCGGCAAAAGGAGCTTCCGTGGCTGGCCGACCATGTTATTGATGGAAAGGTCATCTTCCCCGCGGCGGGATACCTCAGTATGGCAATCGAAGCGGTCGCAAGTATGACTGAAAGCTCCACAAGTTTCAAAGAGGTTGCTCTCCGGGATGTCGTCGTTAAATCGGCCTTGATACTGGACGACTCGGAGGTGGGTTCAGAGATAATTCTCGAACTGAGACCAGCTACGACGTCAGCGAAATCCAAATCCGACACCTGGTATGAATTTGTCATCTCCTCTTACGATGAAGGCCAAAGATGCACTGAGCACTGCTGCGGTCTCATCTCTATCGAGGCAGGATTTCCCGCACCACTCGAGCGTCCTGATGGTCAACCCACATTCGAAGAGTTGCAAAAAAAGAGCAATGAATGCATATCTCATGAGAACTTCTATGAACACATTGCAGACCTTGGTTTGCAGTATGGCAAGAACTTCCGGCTTTTGTCAGGCAATCTTGAGACCGGTCCCGGATTTGCTTTGGCGCCCCTTACTTTCCGACCCAGTCAGTACTCTGCTGAACCGGCCGACATGACCATCGTCCATCCGACGTTGCTTGATTCTTCATTCCACGTCATTTTTGCTGCCATCGAGTCCATCCTCGGCAGACCACTCGACGAAGCGCTTGTTCCAACTTTCGTCCGTTCCTTCAAGATATCCGGCTCCATCGCCGACGTGAAGAGTGCCATAGATGAGCAGCACTTTTGGGCGAACTCTTTCACACGGCTTCCCGGACCCCGTATTGCCATCAGTGACCTGTTGGTTGGGAAAGAGGGCAGCAATGAGCTGCTTCTGCAATTCCAAGGGTTGGAAGTGACCTCCCTTGGTGCGGATACCAAGGAAAACGCAGCCCAGAGGTCCCTATTCTTCCGCACTCGCTGGCAACCGACTTTCAATCTGTTGAAGTCCGGTATGCCACAGCTGGATAGCCGTAGAATTAGCGATTTGCTTGACCTTTTTGCCCACCAGCATCCAAACAGCAAGATTCTTCATTTCACCCCACGCATCGAACGCACTAGGGAGGTCTTGCTGTATTTGGGTGGTCGGCAGAACGAGCGTCGACGTTTCAAGTCAATCACTCCCGTTTTGTCTCACGATGGTTCTGATGAGCGACTCGAGCTCCTGGCGCAGGAAAGATCTGGCCTAGTCGATACCTCGGAGCCGAAACCCGGAGAGTACGACCTGGTCGTAGTGAGCGAGCTCGCCCAACAGAATGTTAGCGCATTCTTGAGAGACGGAGGATACGTCATCGCAGACGGTTGCTCCATCGAGGAGCAAGGGCTGATTTCACTATTCTCAACTGGAGATCTGACCGCATGGCGTAAGGACAAGGAAGAGGCCACTCAACATGGTCCGCTTACTCTGGTCCTCCCCTCGAAACCTTCGGAGAGGACTCTAGATCTCGTGTCACGGATCAAGGCGGCTTATGGTAATGAGATGGTCTCATATACCTCTCTCGCTGCCCTTCTCGATCAATCGACAATGCCTGAAAATGTTGTCGTTCTCTCAAGTCTTGACGAGAACGTCTTCTTTGATGAAGACATTAACGACCGGTTAACATATTCTGCGGTGCAGAAACTATTGACAAGCACAGGCAAGAACATTGTTTGGGTATTGGAAGGAGCTACAATGGAATCGGCAAAACCTGAGCATTCCATGATTGTTGGCCTTGCGCGAGTTGCTCGCAGTGAGAACGACCAGATGCGACTAGTCACGCTCGATGTTCCGCCAGCCCATCCGAATGACCTCATTTCGAAGCGTGTTCTTGAAGTCCTAGACCGCAGGCTTGAGGAAGATGAAATCACAGAGCGAGACGGCTGTCTGTACATCCCGAGGGTAGAGGCCGATGACACTCTCAACTCGAAACTTCGGAACGGTGTGAACTCGGGGCCGAGGCTGGAGCCGCTTGGACAACGACCGCTCGCCCTGAAGATCGGTAAAGTCGGTCTCCTAGAGACCCTTGTTTTTGAGGACGATATCGAAATCCTGGACGAAGACCTTGCAGATGACGAAATCGAGATCGAGGTCAAAGCTTCAGCCATTAACTTCCGGGATATTGCGGCATCCATGGGTATCATCGACGACTACAAGCTCGGTGACGAATGTGCCGGTGTGGTCCTTCGTGTCGGTTCAAAAGTTGACAAGGCTGCTTTCCAACCTGGAGATCGTGTGGTGGCATGGCGTCCAGGTCAGGGTGCTCACCGAACCATTCTCCGGAACCCAGCATCGCTGTGCTACAAGCTTGGCCCAATGCCATTTGCCCAAGCGACGGCATTGCCTTTGATCTTGACGACTGCTTACTATGGACTCATCGATGTTGCACGTCTCCAAGCAGGTGAGTATGTACTAATCCACTCAGCCGCAGGTGGTGTTGGACAGATGGCTGTTCAGCTCGCCCAAATGGTTGGTGCAAATGTCATAGCAACCGTCGGATCTCAAACAAAGCGGGACTTTCTGAAGGCTAGATATGGACTTAAGGACGATCAGATATTCTCCTCCCGCGATGACAGCTTCGTCCAAGGTGTCATGTGCGTTACGAATGGACGAGGTGTGGATGTTGCTTTGAACAGTCTTGCAGGCAAGCTCCTTCATGCCACCTGGAGCTGCGTGGCTGCATTCGGTCGTTTCATCGAGATTGGAAAGAGAGACATCCATGAGAACAGCAAGATTGATATGGAGCCATTCAGGAAGAATGTGACTTTTGCCTCGGTGGACCTGATCACGATGTTTGAGCGCAACAAGGTCCTGGGAGCACGTGTCTTGCAGGACTGCTGCAAGCTGGTTCACGATGGGCACATCGTTCCACCAGAGGCAATTACAGAGCTCTCATATGCCGATGTTGTCAAGGGGTTCCGTCTCCTGCAGATGGGCAAGCACATTGGAAAAGTCATTCTTGTCCCCCACAAGGATGACCTGGTACCCATCCGTCCGAGTACCTATCGAAACAAGAGACTGTTTGATTCGACAAAGACGTATCTCCTTGTCGGTGGCCTTGGTGGTCTCGGACGTACCTTGGCAGAATGGATGGTCAGGAAGGGCGCAAGGAGTCTAGCTTTCTTCTCTCGATCAGGAGCTGATCGAGCTGAGGCCAAGGCCGTTGTTGAATGGCTCAAGGCTCGAGATGTCCATGTCGCTGTGTACAGAGGGGATGTGGCGAATTATTCTGACGTTGAGTCTTGCGTCCGATCCATCAGCGACATTGGTGGTGTCTTCCAAGCGGCAATGATACTCCAAGATGCTCCTTTGGATAGGATGACGCATGCTCAATGGCAGACTTGCGTCCGCCCTAAAGTACGCGGAACATTCAACTTGCATAGGGCGACCTTGGACGTGCCATTGGATTTCTTCATCTGCTTCTCATCCGCTTCGGGAACTATCGGCTCCAAAGGTCAGGCAAACTACTCATCAGCCAATGCCTACCTTGACGCGCTTATGCGGCACCGCAGGGAAATGGGCCTTGCAGGTACTACGATGAACTGTGGTATGATCATCGGGGTCGGTGCGGTCGCGGAGAACCAAGCTCTCCAGAAGGTCATGGAGCGAATTGGTTATGATGCTGTCAATAAGGAGGAGCTCCTGTACCAAATTGAAGAAGCAGTCACATCTGACAATTCGCTGAAGGCCTCACCGCGTGGCATCGATCTGCACCAGACTATTACCGGGCTCAATCTTTCGAAGAACGACTTGTACTGGTCTCCGAAACCCTTATTCAGAAACCTTTACTTCAATAATGACTTCAACCTAAAGTCAGGGCAAGCGGAAGGCAGCAAGAATCTTGCGCTTCTGCTTCAAACGGCGTCGAACGCCGAGGAACGGACGACACTGCTGCTGAATGCATTCATTGAGAAAATCGCTGCTGTCCTTGCTGTGCCTGCGGACACCATCCAGCCAAGCAACCCTCTCTCTGCATATGGTCTGGACTCTATAGTCGCAGTCGAATTCCGAAAGTGGTTTGCCAAATCCGTGGGCGTGGATCTCGCCTTGTTCGATGTACTCGGTGCTGCTTCCATCCTTGCCTTGGTCAATAAGGCGGTAGGCCTGGTCAGGCTTGACACCGTCGGTGATAAAGGAGTCGCTGAAATTACTGAGTCTGCTGCAGGATCCGAGGACAAGAAAGAGTCTCAGTCCCTCACAGCGCAATCGACCAGCGTCATTCCCAAAGCTGACATGTCACTGCCAATTCCGATGTCAACCTTTCAGAGTCGAATGTGGTTTGTGCACAACTTTGCTGAAGATAAGACCTATCTCAATCTGCCTGTTGTGGCCTATCTGAAAGGCAAGCCAGATTATACGGCTCTACGACAGTCACTGGACGAGATGAAGAGACGGAACAGTATCCTCCGGACGTGCTACTTCGAAGGCGACGATTTCGCGGAGCAGACGGTGACTGACGACTGCGAATCGAGACTGGGATTTGAAGACTATTCGACCGCTACCGACAAAAAGGAGGCTTTGAGCAGCTTTATTTCTCGCTCAAAGACAACCGAGCTCGATATCGAGGAAGGCGACGTCTTGAGAGTGACCCTGGTCAATCTAGGCGACGATGAATATGCTATTGTGTTCATATGCCATCACATTGCCATTGACCGGGGCAGTGCCAAGTCTTTCCTGAACCAAATGACGGCGATCTACGACTCCATACGCTCCAAGAAAGATCTGTCGATGGTTCCATACCCGGAAGTGAGCTATGTAGATTTTACCGTATGGCATAATGGGCTTATTGCGTCCTCCGCCCTCCAACCGGATATCGCTTTCTGGAAGGAGAAGCTTACTGGAATGCCCAGTGCTTGCAAGCTCCTGCCATTTGCGAAGTCAGAGAGGCCACTGCATAATGATTATTCACGATCGACATTTACTGGAACTCTGAGAACTGGACTGCTCAATCGCATGAAACGAATTTGTTCTCAGTCTGGAGCCACCCCCTTCCAGTTCCTACTTACGGCTTTCCGGGCATTCTTGTTCCGCTACACGGAAGATAAGGATCTAACAATCCTGGTCATCGACGGTAATCGACCTCATCCAGATGTCGAAGATGTCCTTGGTTTCTTCGTCAATATGACTCCGATTCGCTGTCAGGACGAGTGTGACACGAGCTTCGACCAGCTTCTCGAGACCATCAAGGGTCGCAGCTTAGAGGCGATGTCCCACAGCAAGGTTCCATTCGATACCATTGTGGATCTCATGCAGGTTGAGAAGAATTCCAGCTACTTCCCGCTTGGCCAGGTCGTTGTCAACTACCAGATGCACGGCGCTTTCCCGGTGTACCGCACCCAGGACTACAGCATATATGACGTCCAGTCCGAGGATATTCCAACCGCATGTGAGATGAACCTTGAGGCATTGGAAGATCCCGAGAACGGGTTGAATCTGCGCCTTGAGTACTCTACAACGTTGTACGGAGCGGCTGACATGGAGCGCTTCTTCGACAATTTCATGACCTTCCTGACCAGTGCTATCAAAGATCACAGGCAGCCGATCGAGGAAATCAAGATGTGTGGTCCGAAGGAGGTCGAGCACCTTGAGCGTACCTACTGGAACACCGGGTTTACTGAGAATCCGTGGAAAGATACCAGCGTCTGCCACAAGATAATCGAGAATGCAAAGGCCCAACCAGACACAGTCGCCATTACAACTTCCAACGGTGAAATCATCTCCTACTCCAACCTTCTGGAACGTGCACAAAAGGTAGCATTTTCGTTGCAGAAATCCGGTGTCTCCCAAGGACAGCGCGTTGGGCTGCTGGCAAAGCCAGGGATTGATGCCATAACTGCAATGGTTGGCATACTGCTCACCCGTTGCTGTTATGTCGCCTTGGATCCAGAATTTGCGCTGGAGCGACTGGCCTTTATCGCATCTAATTCTGGTGCTGAAACCATCCTGTTCGATTTGACCCAGCGGGAGTTGGCCGAAAATATCGTTCAGAAATCAAGTCTTTCTCATAAGGTCATGGAGATCAGAGCAGCAGCTTCTGCTGAGAAGAAATTGGAAGAGTGCTCAGTTTCGCCAAATGACCCCTTTTACATGATATACACTTCGGTCAGTACCTCCAAGCCTTCTTCTAGTCAAGAACAGCCAACTAATTTCTAAAAGGGGAGTACCGGAAAGCCCAAGGGTGTGATCCTCACCCAGGCGAACACTCACCAAATGCTTGCCTCTTTAAACAAGGACTATAAATTTTCACCGCGGGACAATTTTCTTCACCAGTCTTCTATGTGCTTTGATCTTTCAATAGTTCAGATTTTCTCTGCTTTGACAGCTGGTGCTAAGGTATGTGTTGCAACTGCCGAGACGAGAAAGGATCCCACTACGCTCGCCGAGTTCATGCGACAAGCATCGGTTTCGGTGACATACTTCACTCCGACCCAATTCGCGCTACTTCTTGAATACAACAGCGAGGCTCTCCGTTTGTGCAGAGACTATCGCATAGCATTTTCTGCTGGTGAACGTCTACCAGTGCGGGTTGCGAAAGCTTTCTACGATCTGGGTACGCCGGCAACTCTATACAACACCTGGAGCCCTAGCGAGTTGGTTGTACAGACAACCATCCATCAGGTCAAGTATCCGGCAGACGATTGTATAAACATCCCCATTGGATACCCGATGGGCAATTGTCGCCATTATATTCTCGACCCGTGCCTCAACCCGTTGCCAGCTGGGTTCATTGGGGAGATCTGCGTCGGAGGAGCCCAGGTCGGTGCCGGATACCTGAACCGACCGGATGCGGACGCGAAGTCCTTCCTTGCCAATCCCTTCTGCTCCGTTGAGGACCGTGCAAGAGGCTGGAACAGAATTTTCAGAACAGGTGACAGGGGCCGTTTCCTACCTGATGGCCAACTCGAGTTCCACGGTAGGATAGCTGGTGACAAACAAATAAAGTTGAGAGGGTTCCGGATCGACTTAGGTGAAGTCGAACAAAGGCTTTACAGCGAGTCCTTCACCGCGGATGGTCAAGGGATTGTTGATATTTCGGTCGTGGCCAGGTCTGTCAATGGAAGCGCCTCCCTGACGGACGACCGTCAGCTGGTTGCATATATAGTCACGAAACGTCCACTACGGACTCCCTCGGAGAAGTCGGCATATGCGGCCACCCTGCACAGCAAAGTCCAGGCTCATTTGAACGCCTACATGCTTCCCAACGGGTACCAGTTCTTGGAGAAATTGCCTGTCACGATTGGGGGCAAGGTTGATCGTCAGAACCTGCTGAATCGGGAGCTGGATCTGACTTTCCCTTCGACTACATCTGGACAGGATAGCGAGACACCTTCCGACTCGAAGCAGAATGTTAACAACAGTGTTCTCAACGCTGTTATCAGCTTGTTCAAGAGCATCCTAGGGAACAACCGGACCATTGAACCGACCGACAACTTCTTCGAGCTTGGTGGCCAGAGTATATTACTCCTCAGGCTCCAGTCGAAGGTCAAGCGCACATTCAAAGTGACTCCAAAGTTGCAAGATCTGCTCAGGGCACCTACTCCTCTCGGGGTATCTGAGATAATCTGCACTATGAAAGAGGGAACAAAGAGCACTCAGGCAGTTGACTCTTCACAGAACATCAACTGGGATGACGAAATTGCTCTTTCGAACGACAGACGCTACATTGTGCCGTACGGTGTGCAGAGGATGAGCCGCTCTGACGTAGTGAATGTTCTGCTGACCGGTGCTGATTCCTTCATTGGCATCCACATGCTGGCTACCATTCTATCGGCGCGCCCACAGAGCACCGTGTATGTGATAGGTACCCGAGAACAGATCCAGCACCAGCGGTTGCTGCAGGAGTTCGAGAGATACAGACTCCTGAACGACGCCCTCAACGAACAGACACTGCTGTCACGGATGCGCTGCATCCCCGGAGTTCTGGCAGCGCCGCACTTCGGGCTGACCGACGGTGCCTTCCGCACGCTGGCACAGTCTGTGCACGCCATCTATCATCTGGCAGCAGAGGTGTCTCTCCTCAAGACATACCGAGACCTCAAGGCCATCAACACGACCACCGTTCTGAACCTTATCGAGCTCGCGGGACTGGGAGACCATCTGATTGAGATCAACCACTTGTCCACCTGGAGCGTGCCCCATCTGCAGTCGTGGAAGCGGGCCAAGCGCACGCGAGATGCCATCATCACATCCGAGCAGAGTGCCGGGCACTTCTCGCCTCCGCCCACGGACGAGTACGGCTACTTCAAGTCACGGTGGGCGGCTGAGATGCTTCTCACGGAGGCAGCAGAGCGAGGGTTCCCCGTCTCGATCTACCGTGCGTCGGCCGCGACGGCCAGCACAGCCACCGGGGTGGCCGAACCTAGTGACGACTTCATCCGCAGCGTGGTGATGAACATGATCCGCCATCGTATGGTGCCGCAGCTGGAGACTCAGGGTCCCGAGTTTGTTATCGACTTCATCCCGGTGAACTACCTGACGGCGGCGATGTACGACATCGCGAGCAACGAGGTTCTGTTCCAGGACGGGCTGACGGTCTACCATCTGGGCAACCGGAAGCCTCTCAATTTGAGCGAGCTGCCGGAACTCATGGGGGCTGTCCGACAGGATGGAGAGATGGGCCGCGCGGTGCCCCTGGAGCGGTGGCTGCAGGTGCTGGCGGAGGGGGCGGACGAGCAGGAGCAGCTGCGGTGGACGGTGGTGAAGGACTACTTTGTGAATGGGCACAACATGTTCGCGCTGGACCGGTCGCGCACCGATGCGGCCCTGGAGGTGGTGGGGGAGAGTGTAAGCTGTCCGGAGATTGATGCGAAGTATCTTGGAGAGATGTGGCGGGGCCGTGTTGTTTCCTAGATTTGTTATAGACTTGTTTCTGGCGTTTGAGTCGTATGTAAAACAAAAAAAGAAAAACAAAAAATATATAGAATAGAATAAATAAAAAATGATTGTAACAAAAAAAATCTTGTATAAACCTCGCTGTGCTGATATAGGGTATCTAGCATAGAAGATCCGGCTAGGTCAGTAGTACTGTGGGTCTCCCTACATCTAGACCCCACTTTATTATTAGGTTTACTGTTTACAATTGTTCAGCCCGATACTAGGTAGCTGGTGACTAGCTGGTGACTCTAGGTGGTCACTATTAGGGGACTATTAACCGTGCCCAAGGGTCTAGTCCCTATTGGGACTAGCCACCCTATTTCCTTGCGGAAACCGGGTGCACGCCTTCGGCGTGCCTCCCGGCTCAACGTCAATTCCCAGCTCAACGTCAATTTTATCAAGAATCTAACCCCCTTGCTTTTGAACCCCCATATCTCAACGAAATCATGCCCGATTCTTATAATAAGATAGAGGCTAGAATCCAGGATGCTCTAGCTTTCATTCAAACTCAAGATAAGCCAAAAATCGCGAAAATTGCGCGTGATTTTGACGTGCCTTATTCGCGTCTTCGAAAACGGGCATCAGGCCGTCAATCTCGCTCAGATCGATCCCCTACAAATCGGAAGCTTAGTGAGGCCCAGGAGCTTGCTGTCTGCCTATATCTAAAGACCCTGGATGATATTGGCTTATGTGCACGGCTTCATATGCTCGAAAATTGCGTCAATTCAATCCTCCGTCGTGACCATACCGATCCATCTACCCCTCCCCCTCGAATCGGCCATAATTGGGTGTCTAGGTTCCTAGAAAGACATCCTGAGTTTCATGTCAAAAGGCAGAAAACCCTAGATGTTCCGCGGGCAATTGCGCATCAACCAGAGAATATTTTGGATTGGTTCCAGCGGTTCAAGACAGTTGTGGATGAGAATGGTATACAGCCTGAGGATATCTATAACTTTGATGAGACTGGATTCCGAATTGGCCAAGGAAAAAATCAATGGATAATCACCCAAGATATTACCCGGGAATCCTATTTTGCAAGCTCAAGCAGCCGTGAGCTTATAACCTTGGTGGAGACAGTCAGTGGAGATGGCGCTCACCTACCTCCTATGCTCATCATCTCAGCCCGGAAGCATATAGAATCATGGTATCGGGAGCTTCAAGATGACTACCTTATAGGCGTTTCGGATTCAGGCTATTCTAATGATGAATTGGCATATGAATGGCTTAAGCATTTCAACCTATACTCTAGTCGCCGATCAAAGGGAAATCGCCGGCTGCTACTATTTGATGGCCATAATTCTCATTGCACATATGAGTTCATTACCTTCTGCAATGAGAAAGGAATTATACCCTTTTGCCTACCCCCTCATACTACCCATCTTCTGCAACCTTTGGATGTCGTCATTTTTCAGCCATATAAGCATTGTCATGCTCAGGCTATAGATGATGCCACACGCACCGGCTGTTCAGAATTCTCTCGGTCTGAATTCCTTCATAGCCTAGAATCTATTCGGAAAAAGACCTTCAAACCAACTACTATCCGAAAGGGGTTTCGCCAAACAGGTTTAATACCTTATAACCCTGAAATCGTCTTGCAAAGACTCCGAGAATATAGCCCGGAATCAGTCAATTCAAACCCATCTCATGCACCCTCTTCATCAGTTCTAAGCACGCCCAAATCTCTTTTTACTATGGAACGATATACTAGGAAGCTTCGAGAGGATTCCCCCTTTGAACCTAAGTGGGATCGCCGCCTAGATCTCATTCTCAAAGGAGCTATAGCCATGGGTCAGTTGGCAGAGCAGGTTAGGGAGGATCTTAATAATACTAAGGCAGCTGAGAAGGAAAGGGAATTGCGCCGCAGATTTAGGCGAAGGAATCTACAGACCGGGGGGGTTCTATATGCCCATCAAGCTCGTCATATGGTTCAAAAACGGGATGAGGATGAGGCTGCAAAGGCTGAACGGGCAGATGCCCGGCAGAGGGATGCAGAACTTCGGCGCCGCAAAAAACAGGCAAAACGAATTGCAACTGACTGCAAAAAGCATAGGAGGGTTCTACTAGCTAGATGGAAGGCTCAAAGTCAGTTAGATCACTAATTTCATAGAGATAGGGGGTCAAAAATCTAGTCAAAGTCGGGTTGATTCTATAAATTGACGTTGAGCTGGGAATTGACGTTGAGCCGGGAGGCACGCCGAAGGCGTGCACCCGGTTTCCGCAAGGAAATAGGGTGGCTAGTCCCAATAGGGACTAGACCCTTGGGCACGGTTAGGGCTTATAAGATGCATGGCCGGGCTACTCCTATTACTACTGGTAGCCTGCTATGCAGTTCGGAAAATCGGAATATTATTCGCTACCTTCTCACCTAGGATACAACTCAACATACTTTTGCAACGTTCGACCTGCTATGCGCATAGAATTCAGGTGAGTCTGCATTTATATATATTCATAGGCACGTGCCGATAGCGAGAAGAGAACAACAGTCGACATATTACCGTTTAAGCTGCCGCTTGACGCGAGTCTCTATTTATTCATTTGACAGGTATGTCTGCACGAGAGGCAAGTGTATAAAGTATGGACAGAGTCGTGTCATTTAAGCTCTAATGCACCTCCTAGTCGGGGTTGAAAAGCTTGAAAAGCTTGACATAATCGATCAGGAAGGAGATCTGCAGGGCGACAGCTGTCAATGATAATCCCTATCTGTTGGCCAGTAATTCGACGTGTTGCTTCTGCTTCAGGCCTCCCGTGAGGTCGAAGAGAGTGATAACCGCGATCGTATATAGTTATGTTGTCCGTGCGGCATCCTGATTATTCAGTGCACGATCATTGGGAGCCGATTTCGGAAGGGCCGAGCCCCGGAGAGCCGAACGAAGGCCGGGGTGCGGGGACGCACTAAGCCTTGCGGGGAAGAAGCCGCGGTGAGATCGGTGAGCCTGGAGACTGAGCTGGGGAGAGAGAGAGAGAGAGAGGAGCAGAGGACAGACGGCAGACAGGAGGCATGTTCAGAGGCCCAGAGACACATGTCGACGTCTCCGCCTGGCGGAAACCAAAAAGCTTGTCTGTCGACTGCGATGCGTGCAGCGCATGCCAGCAGACCGCAGATCTCAACGGTGGTGCAGATCCCAGCTGAGGTGAAAAACCGCCCGGACGGCACGGGCTCCGCAGGCCTACTAGCAGCACTCAGCATGGGCCATCGCAGAAGAACACCCGCTCGTCTCTCTCTCTCTCTCTCTTCTCTTCTCTCTTCCTCGTCCCCGTCCTCGTCCTCGTCCTCCCATCCTGCCTTGGCCTTCATGACCGGCGGCCCTTTTGGTTGTCTTTTTGTATATAGACTTGGGTAGTTTCCCCTGTGTCCTGTCTGAGTCCGTGACACTTGATCCCACCGCCGTCATGTTGGACCCCGTAGGTTCGTGCGATCTGACTGTCCTCTCTTCTTTTTTGCTTCTTTTCCTTCATGTCTTGAGTCATAACCAAGACTCTCCTAACTGACGTGTGCCAGGACACGTTCCCGACGAGGTCAAAAAAGACGAGCGTGATGTCGAGACCGAGCTCGCGGCTGTCCCGTCCCTCACCTGCACCACCGAGCGCAAGCTCATGGCCAAGATCGACTGGCACATCCTGCCCGTCCTATGTGTGCTGTACCTAATGGCCTTCCTGGACCGGTCTGTCTTCCCTTCTTCCCTCAATGGCAGATGGCTTCCGCCTTCAATTGGTTGCTCGACGCATGTCAAGGCTCTTCTGACTTGTGCATAGTGTCAACATCAGTAACGCCGTCATCTTCGGGCTCCAGAAGGACTTGAACATCGAAACAGGCACCAAGTACAATACTGCTCTGACCATCTTTTTCGTCCCGTACATCATCTTTGAAATTCCTTCCAATGTCTTGCTCAAGAAGTTTAAGCCTCATGTCTGGCGTATGTTTCACTCTTCGTAGACGAACATTGCATCCATGCTGACAACACGCCAGTGTCCCTTTGCATGTTCTTGTTCGGGCTCTCCATGTGGTGTCAGGGTCTGGTCCAGAACTGGGGCGGACTGATGGCCACCCGCTTCTTTCTGGGCGCATTTGAGACCGGCATGTTTCCTGGATGTACGTGCCAATCGCTGCTGCTTTCGTCTGATTATGACGCATGCTGACGAGATATCAGGCTTCTATCTCATGGGCATGTGGTACAAGCGGAGCGAGGCGCAGAAGCGCTTCAGCTTCTTCTTCAGCTCTACCACTCTGGCGGGCGCCTTCGGTGGCCTGCTTGCCAGTGCCATCGGCGAGATGGACGGGGCGCGTGGCTACCGCGGCTGGCGATGGATCTTCATCATCGAGGGCGTCGCGACCTGCGTTATCGCGGTCGTCTGGTTCTTCGTCATCCCCGACTTCCCTGAGGACGTCAAGTGGCTCACCGAGGAGGAGCGCGAGTTCATCAAGGCGAAGCTGGCCAAGGATGTCGGGAAATCTGCTCACCACAAGGACCCCGGCTGGAAGGATGTGCTGAATGTCTTCAAGGACTGTAGGTTTGAGAGAGTAGAAGCTGTTCTTGAATGTAGACTGACGTTGCTACAGATAAGGTCATTATCGGTGGCTTGATGTACTTTGGTCTGATCGTCCCGGCGTATGGTATGCTGTCTCGCAATTCTTTTCTTCATGAGACCCATGTATTGACTACTGCGCCGCAGGATACGCCTACTTTGCGCCAACGATCATCAAGAGCTATGGCTATGGCAGTAAGTTGTTGTCAATGCTTCTCACATTGGGTAACCCAGCTAATCACCGCAGATATCACGACGCAGCTGTACTCGATCCCGCCGTGGGCGGCGGCGTTCGGCTTCTCCATGATGATCGCCTACCTCTCGGACAAGCTGCGGCACCGCTTCGCCTTCACCCTGATCCCGATTTGCGTCGCGATCGCGGGGTTCGCGATTCTGCTGAACGTGCATGGCGTGGAGCGCCGGAGCGTCCAGTACGGCGCTCTCTTTCTGGTGACGAGCGGCAGCTACAGCGCCATGCCGGTGATTGTGTGCTGGTTCGCTATGAACCTGGGCGGGCACATCCGGCGCAGCGTTGGGACGGCGTGGCAGGTTGGATTTGGCAATAGTGAGTCGCTAGCTTCTTTTTCTCATTCCTGTACGTATCATACTGACAGCTCTCAGTTGGTGGCATCATCGCGACCTACTCGTTCCTCCAGAAGGATGCGAAGGTGTACTACCGGCCCGGGTACATCATCTGCATCTCATTCATCTGCTTCTCGGCCGCCTCGTGTATCGCATACCTGGTGGCCGTCTGGCTGGAAAACCGGCGACGGCAGCGCAATGTGACCGTGTCGAGTCCAGCAGCCGTCGCGGAGGAGCAGCACCAGGAGGAGTTGCTGGGCGATCTGGCTCCGACGTATCGGTACCAGTATTGATCAGTACTCACGTAGTCAACACGGATATATACAAGAGGATCTATGGATTATGCAGAAAAAAGTCTATGCACGGAATAACGAGGCCTACGTGTGCAATCTAGTCTACAACGAGGTACATAATTTTTCGGACATCTAATGTGGGGAGGATCTCAAGCGGAAGGTGGAAGATCTCTGAAAGGGACGTGCGATGCCATCACGTCAAGATCTTTAGACTTGTTATGCAATCCTGGAGATCTCTGGTTCTTTCTGTTTCGGGCGCCTTCGACAGAGTCATTATTATTATTGTGTGTAATAGTCCGTCGAATAATAAATAATAATAGGATAGTATAATAGTGGATATTCACAGCTATGACCTCAAGAGCCCGATGGTGGACGTCACCGAACGGGTCTAGCGCAAGCGAGCCCTTAGCGCGGCTGAGTCATCCGCCACACACACAAAGCCGTCGCCGCGCGCTCCATCTCGAACTTCTTCAACTCATCTTCTCTCATCCTCGACAAAGTGTACGGTACCCCCCTGGCCCCGGACCCTGGCTGTGAGATAATACTAACATCTCCTAGTCTCGAGCCTGCGAAGATGAGAGCCAAGTGGAGAAAGAAGCGCGTTCGCCGTTTAAAGCGTAAGAGGCGCAAGACCAGAGCCAGATCGTGAGTTTCCTTCCATCACTATTTTTCCATATATTATCCTCTGTGTGTCTTGTCTGTGTGTAGGACACGGCTAACAGCCCCCCAGCAAGTAAACTTCTCGCCCACTCCATCTCAGCTTCTCCATGTCGAAGCTCGAGCTGAACGCCGAACACGACAATTGATGTTTACGACTACGACACCACGACTGTTGTCATGACTGATCGATTTAACGATTGGACGGGCTGACGATGGCTCGTGGTTTACCTTCTCCGCTGAAAAATTATCCGCCTGGCTCGTTTTCCCACTTTGTGTGAAAACTGTTCGAAATTCGGAGCTTCTGTTCAGACGATCTCCCACCTTATCCAACCTCTGTCTCCATTTTATGTTTTTCGAGCATCTAGCCCGGCGGGGTGGGGTGCATTCTTCTGCTTCCTACTTGTTTTTTTTCATCGGAGGGGTACCATTGTGTTTGGTGGGGGTTGGAGGGATAAGAAAAGGGAGGAGGATCGGATCGGATTTTCGCTTGTCTTAACCTCTTCTCTTTTTATTATCCTGGGCTTTCGACGTGGTGGAAGTTGGTCAATTTGCTTTTTTTCATACTGTCACCCCGCTGGTTCCTCTTCGGGCTGGCGGGGTATGGAATGGGGAAAGCCCATGGAGCGGTTTCTTCTTGCGGGAAGTTACTTGAAACCACAAAAAAAGTCTGGTTCATGCTCTGATGATAGCTACTACTGCTTGCCGATGAGATGATTTGACTACAATTGAAATGAAAAAAGTCTTCAGAGCTGGAATTTCCTGTTGTCTAATTTTCCTGTGTCGTAGATTTTCGTAGTATTTTTTTTGACTGTATTTTTGAGTTCTGTGCTTCTGCTGGTCTGTGTGCGCCTGGGCCGGCGCCAAGTCCGTGCGGAGGTTCCGCTGCGTGATTCTGCCACCCGCAACCGCCAGGAATTTTTTTCTCCAGCTCCGCACCGCCTCGAGAGAGCTCCGGACGTGCAGGACAGAACACGCAGTTCTTACTGCTTGAAATAGGACTACAATAACCTCCAGAAAACAGGGCTAGCAAGATGGCCCCTGACACAGAAAAGAAGCGCAAGCGCGCGTCCGACCGGCACGAGCAGCGCCCGAGCAAGAAGCCCGCGCTCGAGGTCGAGCCCAAGGACCTGCCGCCACTGGCTGCCGGTGTCGTTGAGGACGAGAGCGAGTTGGCGCCTGTTTTAGGTTAAGCTTTCCTTCATCTATATATATATATCTTGAATAGATATTACATATTTTATATGGTATACAAGAAAGAATTGCTAACATGATGATCTAGTAACGACCCCCGGCGTCTCCCTCCCCCGAAAACTCGCCCTACGCCCATACCTCAAATCCCGCAACGATGAAACATCCTCCTCCAAGTCCAATCGCGGTCGGAACAAAGGCATACTCTCGACAGAATTGCTTCTGCAGTCGTCCGAGCACCCCAAGATGGACTTTCTCGGCCGCGAGGCCGACGATGACGCGGACGCGCAACTGAAACATTACGTTGCGGTCGTGGACCCGGAGAAGCGGACGTGGCAGTTTGTCGAGGTCAGGAAGGTTACTCTGCGTGGGAGTGTGAGACGGTTGAAGCCTAGACAGGAAGAAGAGGAAGAGGAGAGCGAGGATGAGAGGATGGTTTGTTTCCCCTTCCCCCCATACGCATTCTCTCTATATCTATATACGATATACACATGGATCATGCTAACACGCGATGATATAGACGTCTATCCGCGAACAACGCACAGCCCTCACCAACGCCTTCGGTACCAAGCAGTCCCGCAAGGCGGCACAATCCGTCGCCGAGAACGCGCAGCTGTCCAGCGCGCCCCCAGGAGCCTCCGTCGATGCGGCGGAATCCGCGCTTCTATCCTCCATGCCTGCGGAATCGCAGCCGTCCGCAGACCCCTCATCACCATCGAAGCAAGCGACCCTCCAGGCCGAAATCCAAGCCGCGAAACCCCTGCCAAAGGCCAACCTATCCGCTTCGCACCCGGCGGATGTGTATCCTCTGGAAACCCTCATTCCCAACGGCCTCACCACGCTCCGTCAATTGCCGGGCGTGAAGGAATGGCAGACGGCCGTCGAGTCCGGCGCCGCGGTGGAAACCTCCTCCCGGTACGTCGCGAAGCGCGTCGAGGCCGTCGTGAAGTCAGGAAACACCACCCACCTCCAGATCCTGCGGTACATTCTCCTCCTCCTGGAATTCTCCCGGTGCCTGCGCTCCGCCGGAAAAGGATCCGCCTCTGGATCCGCTACCGCCGCTCCCCCAGGCTCGAAGCGCCTCCCACCGAGGGACGACCTCCGCCGTATCCTCTCCTCAGCGACAGGCTCCAAGAACGACCCCGCCGCGAACGCAAACCCCCTCCCTGATCCCGTGATCGACTCGCTCCGTCGCAAACACGCGCCCCAGGGCAGCTACCTGACCAAGAACGACCTGACCCTACTCTACACGACCATCTGCGCCCTCACCCTGCACATCCCGCCGCAACCGACCAAGGACGGCGGCTCCTCATCCCTGGGCGGAAACGCCCCCAACGAACTCGCCACCGATCCCGCAGACATCAGAGATGATCTGAGACTCGAGAGTAAAGTCGTGCTGCAGTACTTCCGGGAACTGGGCTGTCGGGTGGATAAACCCCGGGAGAGCGAGTTCACCAAGTGGGGAGTCAAGGGTGGAAAAGCGGAGGCGAACGCGAGGAGGATTGCGCGGTTAAAGGTGCCGGTGGAATTTCCTAGAGTTAGCAGAGGAGGGGGAGGGGGTGGTAGAAGATAGAAGATGAGATGGGTCGAATTGAATCGAATCGAAGCCCTCGAGGTTGAGCAACTCCCTGTTATGACATGACATCGCGAACACATACCGAGATAGACAGAGAGATAGATGGGTGATTTGTTTGTGATTGTGGTTCCACCCATGTATATGTATTTTATTATTTAAGGTGCTGCACTTGTGTGTCATGCAATCAAGCTATTGCCTTCTTTTCTTTGAGAGATGCTAAATGGGAACCACTTTATTGCTATCTTTACAAATTTTATCCTCAGCCATATTGTCTCTAATAGAATTTGTTGAGGCCTCTAACACGAGCAGGAATCGGATTAACCCAGGCCTTTTGTGTTGGCCAGAGAGATTATGGGAAATTGCCCCCCCCCCCCTCTTTCTTTGTTTTTCCAATATTATTCTGCTGTAAGAATCATGCCATCCATGGATACTGCTCACTGGTGCCCATCATTGATATGGCCTGTCAGATGGGGTGTCTCTGCTCCTCCTCCAGGCTTGAGCTTAAGGGCTCCAATTTTATTTCCC
Organism: Thermoascus crustaceus; assembly: GCF_041956765.1. Taxonomy (NCBI): domain Eukaryota; kingdom Fungi; phylum Ascomycota; class Eurotiomycetes; order Eurotiales; family Thermoascaceae; genus Thermoascus; species Thermoascus crustaceus. Next base: position 3,104,122 of record NW_027192527.1, on the reverse strand, counting down.
TCGCCCTCGGGGTAGGCAGGACCCTAGAGTAGCCGACATTAAGCATCTGTGTATTTAGGGGAGGGAAAAAAGCTTGGTTGTCAACAATGAACGGCTTATATATTGTATAAACTCACCAAAAGTCGGATGAACGAGCCAGCCGGGCTTCATCATATCCACCGTGCGGGCCTTGGTCCACTCATCGATCTTCTTCTAGTTGACACACTCGTGGGTGGTGGCGTTGGCAATGGGGATACGACTAGTGTTGGACCACTGGAAAGTGATCAGCCCAACATCGCCATGGCACATGGCTGCTTGGGGAGGAGGTTGAGACGGTGTTCTTGCGGCGGAAAAGAAATGAACATATGTTAGCATCGAATGACTCGAGAAGACATGCAAATAAGAAGAGGAAAGGAAGACTTAGATTGCGGTATACATTACATACCATTGTGTAAGCGGTTGGCTTCCCTCTGCTCATCGCTGATGTCCGGAAAGTAGTATGCGGGATAGTTGTATTGATATAGACGTTTCTTTTATTTTGATTAGGTGGGGGGGGGGAGGGGGGGGGGGGAGGGGTTCCAAACCACAACAGAAAGGGGAAATCTGAAGCGTACAATGCAATGCAACTCATGGTACACATTGAGCGTTCCGATATATCCTCCACCTTCGGGTAGAGCGACACCGAGATCCTCGCGTCCATAGTGCCTCATTACCTCTGGCTCGATCCAGATATTCTCGGCTGAGGCAATGTTCAGTCAGAAAAACCCAACATGTCTCATCCTGGAGGTTGTACACACCATTGAGCAGATCACAGCCAGTTCCGATCGATTTCCTCTCTGGGATACCCCGAGAAAGGTCCATGCTCCTGGAAGTTCTCGACGAATTTGATTTCTTCGCAGAAGACCGCTTCATGGGCCGGTGCTAGATGATCCAGATCAAACAGGCATGAGCTGAGCTGGCTTGTCAGCAGAAGCCTCGACGTAATAATAACACAGAAAGAGAGAGGGAAAGAGCCGATTCTTACAGAAAACAAGGTTGGGACCACGAATGGCGCCGAGTTTCTTTGCATACTTGTAGACAGCAACCAGAATACCAATGTAGATCAAGAAAAGAACGGTATGTCCCAAAAGGAACAACAACCACCATCTCCTCCGGAAGAATGGTCGGCCATTCCGTCGTCGGAGCTCGTAGATGTCTTCCTCTTTCTCGTTGTCCGAGAGCCCATCGTTGGCACTCCGCTGGTCGTCATCGGAAGAAGCATCTCGAAAAGACGGCCCATCATTACTATCTTACCGCAGACTAACAGGTGACAGGCGAATGCATCAGTAATTAGAGGATTCATGTCTAGATAGCTGCGCTGAGTAGTGAGGCAGAGGACAGTTACTGCAGCCGTAAGATTTCTTGTTGATTATCGGATGACAGCAGCGGATAGCGAAACCGGATTCTAATGCTTGCAAGGCTTTCCAAGTCACGACCGCCGTGGATGCGGTTGCCGTGTCCATCAGCGCGACAGAGGGCTTGAGCAGGGCCAGCAGCAACTGACCGCACCGTTCGGGAAGGTATCAAACGGCCTGGGCAAGGTCGCTATTAGGGGGCGAGTATACAAATGTATAGCTTAAATGTGAGCTTCGTGATGCAAAGTCATACGGTAAAATGCCGCGAAGTCACAAGAGCTGGGGGCTTCGAGGACGGAACAGGAAAAATCATATGCGAATTTGGACAACTCCCGGTGGTAGACCAAATTCTGGAAGGTGAGATTTTGAATCTTCCTCTTCATCTTGTGGAGCGATAATGTCTCCAAGAGATCAACCTCCTGCACTGTCAAGTTCAGGTTTCGGTGCAATGGCCGTTTAACGACGAATGGAGATGGGTAGAAGGAATGAAAACCGCCCATAAGCTCTACCATATAAACCTCCCAGTCAGTTTGCCCGATTTCCTTTTTGTTCCGCCGTGGTGGAAGCCTTTTGAGACGTGCCTAAATGGGCGAGAAAGGCAGCGTTATGGTGTATATTATCGCGATGGGAAACTCCACTATTATTACTTCCATGGCGCCCCACCAAAGTGCTCATTGATTCCGTTCTGAAAAAAGGCTTCTTCTCCTCGTCGCCCGACGTGTAGGGTCCACGTATTTTCGTTCGTCTCGAGATGGCCGTGAGCGCCTGCGGGGGAACCACTCCCCCAGCCGATCATTGTCTATTAGAGTGGATGGTAGAGACAGCATTGAAGACAAAGGCGACAACAGGGTGGAGCTTGATGGGACTGTTCGGTCTAAGTTAAGGGACGGCAAAGAGCTGGATTGCTGGTGGTGCATCTCCGAAGAAGATGAGCCTCCTTCTCCTTCGCAGGGACAACCAAACAACCAAACACGGCTGTGGCAGGGGGATGCGGCAGAGGAGGATTCTCTGGGGCATTGACGAAGTATGACAGCGACCCATCAGGGTAAGAAATCCGTGCAAAACGATGAACTGATATTCATCATGAGATCCGTGCTGTTCAGACGGTCTATTTCTGGTATGTTGGGGACGTTGCGAGGAATTTCAGTTCTGAGTATGATCCCATCGGTCAGTTTTGCAAAGATGAAGGAGAGGAGAGCAATCTCTCCGTCAATTAATACAGGCATGTTGTTGGGCTGTTGGTCTTTTTGACGTCTTTTTCCACTACCTTTCACTCGAATCTGGCAGCGCCTCATGAATATTACTGGCACTGGGCTCTGGAGCCTGCGATGACTCCATACTGCTGCGATGGTCGGCGGTGAATGGCACAGAGCTCTCCATCGATGATTTGAATACTTATGACTTCGAACAACTTGTGTAGGACGCAAGATAATGTACAATACGCTGCGTGTGATTTTTCCAGTTTATTAAATATAAGTAACGACCCATCTCGCCCGAGGTTGCTTCTTCAAGGAATTGAGAAATGGAGGGGTTCTCCTACCCGGTTATCGATGCCGTCCTGGATGCCCAAAAAACAACAATGTTATTGTCCTGACACAGAACCAACAAGGGATCTCAGTCTTTGTTGCGACCCTTGTTTGCGTAGACATTTTCATCTAAACAAGGTCCAGCTTCTGCCCACATGAGCCGTACCGATGACAAAAGGGACAGCTCACTAATCCAAAAGAGACAGCCTGATGCTCTATCTACCAACTCCAACATCGTCTCTTCAATTGAAACCACTGGGTTTGATGATACCTTGGAGAGAGATGGTCGTGTCTCGTACTGACCAGAATGAGAGCACATAGGCAGGTGAACTCTGGGTTCTCATTCTATATCTAGGTAGCTATGTGCCCACTGTATATGCTATCCTGGTGGGACAAAAAGTATGGCTAACCAGGCAATCTAGTTGAAATAGGTAAACATAGCAAATATCCATTCCACCCCCGCTCCAGCCTGACCTTCCCGGCGGAAATGGGCCATCGTACAGGCATTTAGTAGGTTGGTGCTAAGCATCCAGAACTAGGTACCTATCTCTGGAGAGGAAATTGGGAGCTGCGATGCCGATCGGGGCTCTTGTGCTGGAGGAGCGAAAAGCGCAAGCGATTGCAGGCTGAGTTACGTATGGTGGGCGTCGCCACTCGCGAGGGATCATCGGCGGACCCGGGCGATCAACACTGCTTGACTAAGGCCTGAAGTACTGTTTAAACTTGGGAATGACGCCCCCTCCACCAAAAAAATGGGGGGGATAGTTAGTAATTCTGTTGGCTCCACGGCTGGTCAAAAGTACTGTACTTCTCGATAGGGAGTTGGCTTATTATTGGACCACGGAACTCGCTCTCTAGCTACCTATATATACTTGTCCCCGAAAATACAGCGCACCGAATGCCATTTCCGTCCTGGGACGGGAGCATCGCCGCTTTACCCATCACGTGATGGAGTAAAAGGTGCGGGCTAGGGGAGCAGAAAGGAGTAGAAGGCATGATAGGAGCCAGGCTTTTTTCTGTTACCCACTGGAGAATCATCCATCCTATCGCTTATAACGTTGAATGATCGGCTATGATGACCCGGCTGTGGCGTTTGATGAGGAAGTTATGCTCCAATGGAAGGATGCAGATGATAGGTACCTAATGTTATAATCAGGAGTTGGTCTGGGTCGCGGCTACTGCGACCGCAGGCCAGGCCGCAACCGATGGAGGATCGGCGTTGTGTGAGGTTGTTCTCTGTTGAAGAGCATGCAAGGACCTGATTAGGCACTGGCATCGGAGATTACTACTGCTCCCAGTAGGAAAGTGGCAATGAGGGTTCCGATCACCTGTCCAGCCTACAAGGCATTGATTGAATGGATCCAGCTATCTGTCTACTGTCTCCAGACTACAGACTACTGCGACTGAGAGCATAGCCCTACTTACTACCAGAGATTGGATAGACGGAGGGATAGATGCAGAACAAAGATGGCAGGCAGAGACAGACATACACACTCAATGCAGTCCTACATGGGCGCTGCAGATGTGCAGTACAGTATATTCAGTACATAAGCACCTAGAGCTATGCAATGCAAGACGGCAAGCCCCGTGACACTCATGAAGATCGTCGCTCGCAAGCAATCGATGAACCCAGATGAAGGTGCGAACCCAATGCTGAAAAAGCAAAGGACTGGCCGGTTCTGGCCAACATCGTGGAAACATCATTAGCGGATCGAATAAGAGCAATCATAAGAATAAGGTGCGGCCCGGGGGACCGAAAGTTAAGTAGAAAACAATTCCAAGGAAATAGGTAGAATGCGATGATCAGCTCATTCGCGTCATAGATTTTTGCTTTTCAGTTATTAAGACTTAAAAGTGTCTGAAGGAGTGGACTCGAATCCCCCGGCGACTGACTGACGAGGTCAGCTACGCAGCCACTCCGACGGGAGTCGAGGAGATAGCAGCTGCCGCCGCAGGCGCACCGCCAGTCTGCATGCGCTGGACAGCTTGCTGCTGCTTCTCGAGCGCCTCCTCGCGGAATTCGCGCTCGACAGCCTCCTCGAGGGACTCGCCCTCGCGCAGGCCCAGTTGAGCATCGTTCCAGATGGGCCTGTTCTGCTCCTCAGCACCCTCGACACCAACGCCGACGAACCCGCCCTGGGCCTTCCAGTCGCTGGTGCGCTTGATGCCAAGCTCCTGCCAAACGGAGTTGAGCGCCTGCACAAGGTGGTCGCGGTACCCCTTCGTGTGGCCCGGCGTGGGGGTCACCCGGAGTCGCTCCTCGCCGCGCGGCACGGTCGGGTAGTTGATGGCCTGGACGTAGATGCCGTAGTCTTCCAGCAGCATGTCGGACGCACGCTTGGCCAGCTCCGCATCACCGACCAGGATGGGGATGATGTGCGACGGGTTCGGGATCACGGGGATGTCATGCTCCTTCAGGGCAGACTTGACCGCGCGGGTGTGCAGCTGCTGCAGCACACGGTCACGGCGGTACCGAGCCTGATACTTGATAGAAGTGTCGGCGCCGGCCATGGTCGCCGGCGGGAGCGAGGTGGTGAAGATGAAGCCCGGGGCCAGAGACCGGATGGTGTCGACCATCGCGGCGGATCCGGCGATGTAGCCTCCAACGAGGCCGTAGGCCTTGCCCAAGGTACCGGTGATTATGTCAACTCTGTCCATGACCGTACCCTTGGTACTCCGAGGGTTGGCGGAATCCAGGGAAGCGTAGACGTCATAGTCGAGATGTTCGGCCACACCGGCACCATGAGGACCGTACATACCGACTGCGTGCACTTCGTCAAGGAAAGTGATGGCGCCGTATTTGTCGGCGAGATCACAGATCTTCTCAATGGGAGCGATGGAGCCGCACATGCTGTAGACCGACTCGAACGCGATGATCTTGGGCACGTGCAGCGGCAGCGATGCCAGCTTGGCCTCAAGATCATCGAGATCATTGTGCTTGAACACCATCTTCTTGGTGCCCGAGTGCCGGATGCCTTGGATCATCGAGGCATGGTTGAGACTGTCAGACAGGATCACGCAGTCAGGCATCTTACTGCCAAGCGTGGCGAGGGTAGCATCATTAGCGACGTAGCAGGAGCTGAAGACCAGAGCGGCCTCCTTCCCGTGAAGCCGGGCAAGGGTGTTCTCTAGCTCCACTGCATGCTTGTTGTGGCCGGAGATATTGCGAGTACCGCCCGCACCGGCACCGTAGTTGTCCAGCGTGCGGTGCATGGTCTCCAACACCTCCGGATTGCGGCCCATACCGAGGTAGTCGTTCGAGCACCACACGGTCACACGCTCCTCGGGAGTGGCCATGTGGGCGCGGGGGAACTCCTTCGCAAGACGGTTAATGTTGTTGAAGTAACGGTACGACTTATCCTTGTGCTTCTTCTCCAGCTCGCTGTGGTAGAAGGCCTCATAGTCGAAGCGGGTAGCCGCGGGGGCATGGGGGCAAGGACCGGCGAAGGAGTCAGGAGTCTTCGTGCTGTTCACGGGCTTGACCGTGGCGAGGCCAGGGTGGACTAGAAACAGCATCAACGTCAGCGTCAGTCGAGATACAGCATCAATGGCAACAGGACGCAAACATACCCTCTCCGCGCGCCTTCTCATACGTTCCCGGGTTGACGCTGGCGGGATTTTTGCCGGTAGTGTGGTATCCCTTCCTGCCGGCACTAGGCGCCTCCCTGAAGGAGCGCATGCTGGGCACGCCGGCCGCAGACGAGGTGAAGCGCTTGGCGCCAGCGAGACGGGCACTCTGGACGGCCAGGGCCTTGCTCATGACGGGGCAGCGGCGGGCAATAACCTGGAGGTTGGAGATGGTGCCACCGCCGGGGCTGGAGCTGGGGCGGGTGGAGGTGGAGAGGGAGCGCAGGGTCGCCGGGGAGGTGCGCTTGAGGAAGGGGCACATGGCCCGAGACTGGTTGAGGAGAGATTCCATGGCGATCACTCTCTGTCCCAGGAGGATGGATGTCGACTGCGATATGGAATGGGTAGAAATAAAATGGCTTCTTTTCGCCTGCAGAGTCAGCGAGAACGAAAGGACAGCGAGCACACACACAAAGTTTCAGCGGCGGAACTCACGGATCAATGGCTCGAGAGAGGACGCGACCAGAGGGACCGTACTCCGGTCTGGTCTGGTCTGACTGCAGAAAAACTCGACTCTGCACGATCACCGCAGAGAGAAGGATAGCAGAGAGGAGGAAGGATGAGGAAGAACAAAGAGCTCGATAGCAGATAGAGAAAGGCCGGCAGACGCCGACGCAGAGACCGGCTTTTCGGTGGAGAACGGGAGCGGCCAACCGGAGCGCTGCTGACGGCGCCCTACGCCCGTGCTCCTATTGGCCGCTGCTCCGGTCGAGGCCGTGGCAGCCGCTAGAGCGACGCGCTCAGGCGTCCAGACACGGCCCTGCACGCGTTTCGATGGCTATCTTTCGGCTGCTCGGTCTTATCGCCACGCCCCTCTGCGGCCGGCAAGGACGTTGCCCGGCGCATCGCAGCCCTGACGTTGATCTCCCCGCACGCTCCCCTGTACTCCGCATGATGCATCACTTCGGTGCTATTCTCTTCCCTTCCAGCTGGGACAGCTCAGCTTTGTCGCTGATCCCTTGTTGGTGGATGGGGGATTATGCATGATTGATCATCATGATGATATCCGGGCGCTATGCTTCTACCTATGTGTCGGCTTACGAGTCTAGATCTGACGAGAGCAGGGAGACACAAAGAGATGTCTTCATGCCACACGGTGCTTTCTTTCATACTATCTACCGAAACCATGCCAGCGATCGCATTAAAACACGTCTTTTTTTTTGTAAAAGTTCTCGGTGACTCCTGCCTCTGCAAAGACAAATAGAACAAGAAACAAACGTTTTCATCGGAATTAAGTAATCGTACACAAAGTGACCTCAGGCAGGCGCAAACATCCGCACAAAACGCGCGGATGACGCAGGCAGGCAGATCTTCTTCCCGCGGAAATAGATCCCTTGCTGCTGTCCCGGCGATGTGGTGCTTGCATCTGCGCACAATGAGTCAAGAGAGAGAGATAATGAAGAGGAACAAATCCCATCGGTTCCGTCCCATATCCCTTGTTCCATCCAGTCCACACCCGTCTGCGTTCGATAAAGCAAAAGAAAAAGCAATCAGATGCCACTCCACTCCACACCAAACCAGACCAGACCAGAAGCTGCGAAACATAGTAAACATGCACAGAAAAAGGATTGTGGAATGATGGGGTCCGAAGTCTATCCTGTTTCCCGTCCCCGACTCTGCATGTGTAATCGACATGGTTTTCTCATCACGCATTTCTTCCCCAGTGTTTTTAAAAAAAACTTTCTCTGATCAAAAAAAAGACATATGGTGGTACATAGCAGACCGTAGCTGCCAAACAGAACATAGGATTATAATGAACATGCAATGTGACAAGCATCTATCCGCTCATCCCCATGTCACCTTCTCCGTCGACGATCCTCAGTCGCTCCTTGGTCGTCTTGGCTCGCTTGGACGTGCCCTTTCCCGGACCGCGCCCGCGCCCACGCTTGGGTGCCGGACCAGAGGAGGACGTGCCGATGTTGTCGGAGATGGGCGTGGCGGCTCCAGACGGCTTGTTGGAGCTGACATCGTCGAAGTGTCCTTCGCCTGTGGATCATATTAGCACCTGTCATATGGTACTTCTGAGACCGAAGTGAATGGCATACCTTCGTGATACATATCGTCCAGCGTCAGATCCTTCTTCCTCTTCGGTGCAGCCTTCTTGCCGCCCTTCTTGGCGCCCCATTCCTCTCCCTTGTCCATGGCCTCTTTCTCCTTCTGCTCGAGGATCTCCGCCTGCTCGTCGTCCGCGAGCCACATGGCGATGTCCTTGGTACGGTTCTCCCTGTTGCGCGTGTTGAAGTCGACGCCACCAGCGGCGCCACCAGAGATGACGACACGCTGCACCTCTTCCTTCTGCAGGGCACGCTTGCGGATCCGCTCCTCGATGGTGCCGCGAGTGATGAGACGGTAGACGGTGACCTGCTTCGTCTGACCCAGACGGTGCGCTCGGTCCATGGCCTGCGAGTCGATGGTAGGGTTCCAGTCCGAGTCGTAGAAGATGACAGTGTCCGCAGCCGTCAGGTTGATACCCAGACCACCAGCACGCGTAGACAGCAAGAAAACAAAGATCTCCGGCCGCTGTTGGAAATCCGACACGGTGTCGCGACGGTCCTCCAGCTTCGTACTTCCGTCCAGACGGCAGTACTTGTAGTTGCGGTAGGTCAGATACTCCTCCATTAGATCGATCATGCGCGTCATCTGGAAGTAGAGCAGTACACGGTGGCCGCCGGCCTTTAGTTCCTTGAGGAGCTCGTCCAGCTTGGCAAGCTTGCCCGAGTCGGTGACGAAGCGTCTCATCGATGGCACCTCGATATGCGTGTAGCGACCCTTGAGATTGATAGGCTTTGGCAACATTGGCGGAAGAGAGTAAGGAGTAGGGTCCAGCTTCTTCTCCAGGATTTGCTCCTCCATCTTCTTCGAGGGGACGCCGAAGAGCGCATGCCGGACGGAAACGTTGAACAGCGTATCCCTGATCTCGTTGAGGTGGTTTTGGCCTGAACAAGAGATCGTAATTGGAGGCGCGGAAGCGGCCGGGCTAGTGCAAGGCTCGATGGTGTCAAGGCCTTCACGTTCGAAGGTTGCGCACGACACGTTCATCAGCTCCCGCATATACCCCTCGGTGGTGATCTCACGCACGGGTTGACGATCATTGCGATCGACGATGTTGAACAGGGAGTGCGGGAGCGTTGAGTTCACTTGGTCGTCCTCCTCATCGAAGATGACATTCAACCGGCCAAGGCGGTTCGTCTTGCCCCGACGGCGGACAGCACGCTCGAACACTCCAAGGCGCGAAGCCTCACAGGCCTCCCCAATGGACGTATCCGTAAACCGCAGGAAGGAGAACGCCTGGTCTTCTTCGATGCTCTGCTTGATGTTCTCGGGGGTCCAGATGTTCATCAAGTGAGACAGATACTTCCCGCGGAAGCCGGCTCGCTCATTATCAGGCCCAGCGATGTCAATGCGGCCGCTCTCATTGCACAGCATGCGCGGCAGGTCGTACTCGATCAGATTGCGTGTGGAGTAGCCGACATCGATATTCTGTCCCTCACGAAGGAAGGATGCAGTCTCCGCGAAGTGTGCGAGAAAGAATGGGGACCTCGTTTCGGCTCGCTCAAACAGATCCGGGTGGTTACAGACCTTCCGGAACTGCATAACGAGATTCATCAGAGTGGTACTGTCGGTATCGTCACCCACGGCAGCCTTCTCAATGAGGTCCATGATGCTGACGCGGTTTCTGAGGCTGGTGTAGTACGCGCGCTGGCGATACGTAAGATCACAGAAGACATCCTTCTCGACCTTGTCTCCAAGCTCCTGCTGCACGTGTTTCTTGATACGACGCAGCATGAACGGCTTCAGAATCATGTGGAGACGCTTCAGCTGGTCCTCATTTAGCTTCGTGTTGCTCTGCGCATGCGACTCGATATCCTTCGAGAACCACTCGCTGAACTCGTCGTGAGAGTCGAACAAGGTCGGCATGATGAAATGCAGAAGTGCCCACAGCTCCTGCATGTTGTTCTGGATAGGCGTACCGGTGAGCAGGAGACGGTTACGGCAGTGGAATCCCAGGAGGTTCTTCCAACGCGAACTCTGCGAGGACTTGATGGCCTGGGCCTCATCCAGAATCATGTACTGCCACTTCACCTTCTGGAAGTACTGCGCGTCAAGGACGACAAGCTGGTAGGACGTCACCAGGACATGGAACTCGGACTCCTTCGTGTAGGTAATGTGCTTGCGGTCCCAGAACTTGCGGAGAATCTTCCGGTCCTTGGCAGAGCCCCAGTACGGCAGCACCTTGATATCAGGCACGAATTTGGTAATTTCCTGCTGCCAGTTGTGAAGCGTCGAGGCGGGAGCGATAACGAGGAATGGACCCCAGATGTTGTGCACCTCAGCCAAGTAGGCCATAACGGAGATCGACTGGACTGTCTTTCCGAGACCCATCTCGTCTGCAAGGATACCGTTGATACCCTGCTCATAGAGGTTGACAAGCCAATTGAGACCCTTCAGTTGGTACTCCTTCAACTGGGCCGTAAGCATCTTGGGCTGCGAGATCTCAATGTCACCCAAGCTGCTAGGGTTCTGGAAGTTCATCTCGCCCTCGTCGAAGGCAGCCATCTTGTTCTCATCGTTGAAAGCACGAGCGCGTTGCTGTGCCTCCTGGACCGCGCTGTGAGCATTAGCCATGGCGGCCTCGCGCAGAGCGGTCTCATCCTCCGCATCGAAGTCCAATTCGTCGAAGTTCTTGACCTTGGCGTTCAAGTCCGCAACGCTGTCTGGGAGCTGGACAGTATGCTCGGCCTTGCCAGGCTGCACCGTCTCGTTGGTTCCCTCGGTCGTGGTATCCGCAGACTGCTCTGCCTCTGTGGTCTTGATCTTGCGGCCGATGAAGTGGGAATACAGTTCGGTCTGCGAGATGAGGAAGTTCAGCTTGCGCCTCTGGCGGTTGGCTTCGCGGTCGGCTTCAGCCTTCTTGGCCATCTCAAGCTCCTGCTTCTCGGCCATACGGCGCATATCGCGCTCTTCACGTTCGTTCCGCTTCCAGAAGGACATCATCTCACGCATCGTTCTCTTGGCGCGGGCCTGGGTATCCTTCATGCTCTTGTTCGTGCGCTCCTGCCACTTGCGAGACTGCTTGCTGGCCAGCTGGGCAGTCTTGCGAAGATTCTCCTGGCGGGTGCTGAGGGACAGGGCCTTGATACGGTAGACTTTGGGAATGTCCTTGCGCGCGATGTCACGCCAGATCTGCTCGTAAATCTGATTGTAACCCTTGGTCTCGTAGGCGGAGAGCGGCGATGGTGTCGTCTCCTTGGAGCGAGCACCCTTGCCCTCCTTCTTGAGAGACTCCTTGCGAGGATCTTCCTTGGGCGCGATGGGCATGAGTTCCTCCTTCTCCATCGCAGCATAAGCCGCCTCGGCCGCATCCTTCTCTGCCTGCTTCTTCTCCTTCGACTTCTTGGGCCGAGTGACAGGGCCGGCTCTGCCGGATTTCCTCCTCCCAGCTGGAGGGGAGGTTCCTCTGCCGATGTGAAAGGAGCTGGTGGTACCACCCTCGAGGTTGGGCGCCAGAGGCGTGACTTCACTGATCTCGTCGGCCGCATTGCCTCTCTCCAAGGCCCTCTTAGTGGTCTTGATCTTCTTCTGGGCCTTCTCTGCCTCGCGCAAGAATTTCTCCTTCTCAGCGGAGTCCTCTGCCTTGTTCGCCTTGCGCTCAGCTTCAAGCTTCTTCTGTGTCTCCAGGCGAACGGTGTTCTCGCGACGACGCTTCCGCTGCATGTCCTTCTTGCGTTCCTTCTCGTCCTGAATCTCCTTGCGCTGGACATCGGCTATGACCGCTGCTTCATGCCTCATTCTGAAGCGCTCCGTTCCGGCGACAGCTTGCTTCTCGAAAGTCTTGCCCAGCCTGATCAAAAAGTCATGGCGGCGGCGCTGAAACAAGATTAGCCATGTTCCTAATCACACAAGAGCAACAGCTACATACCTTGCGCTTCTGCCCCTCATGTATATCCGATTCCAGGGCGCGTTTCTTGCCCTTCTCGATGTATCGCTCGTATTCATATTCAAAACCAGGCGCTTCGACATCGCTCTTCTCCGCATTGTCGATATCGGCCACGATCTTGTTGATCGCCTCCAACTCACGTTCCGATAAGGTCCTTCGCGCCTTGAGCACACGAGGCTGAGCGGGGGCCTTGGCCAACTCGGAAACCCCGTTGGCGGGGGGGTGTGGAGAAAAGTCGTCGTTGCCCGGCTCGTCGTCGAGCGTCCGACGGCGCCGTTCCGCACTGAGTTTCTTCTCGAGCCCGGGGAATGGCGCGACTGGGTTGTCTTCTGCATCTCTATAGTGGTTGGCAGGAGGTGGAGATGGTCTCCTCGAAGAGCGCTCCTCAGCTGGCTCGGAGAGGATGCTAGCGAAGGACATGGGGTCCGCAGCCCTGGCAGGCTTCTATATAGTTAGTCATTAGCATGAATATAACATTTTTCTGCCGAGTAACGCAAGGGTTCACAACGTACCGCTTCCTTGGGCGACGCAGGCCGCGGGATCGACGAATATCCAGCACCATTTCCCCTCATATCGAAAGACTGCTCCGGCTCCTTCTTTGGAGACTGCGGCAGACCGTCAGGCCGGCTGGTCGGGTGAGCGTGGGAGGATGTGGCGGCGTGGTTGTAGGGCGCTGAAGTGTTCCCGGGCATGACGGACCCAGCGTACGGCCGCGGAAGCGAGAATTGCGGCGTGCCAGATGAAGAATGCGACTGGTACTGCGATGATGCCTCCGAATGAGGAGCCGCGTTCCCGTTCAGCGGGGGAAGGGTGGTTGGCAGCGGCGAAGTCGGGTGGCCGAAGTGAGGACTCCTTGCGAGCGTCGTTGGCGGGGGAAAGGCCGGAGGAGTCTGGGGAGGGTGCTGCTGATACTGTTCATTGTTGGGATAGTAAGGGTGATTCTTGTTTGGAGGTGAATATGCGGTGAAACGAGGCTGCTGTGTAGGGGACTGAACACCGTATGGTGGAGCCCCCGTCATGGTGTTGGCCGTGTCTCAACCGGACACAAGGGAACGGGAGCGGCGAGGTTTGCTTGAAGGCAACGGCAACGGAGGGTGGTTTTGGAGGTTGGCGTCACCGTCGATAACTATCACGAAGACGGGAGTTCAAAGGGCGCGACAACGGCCCATGGGAAGTTCTCTGGAGGGGGATCTGGAAGCCGGCGACACGCGCGTCAGTTGCTTGGATTTCGTGGTCTTGAGGAGGGGGATGAGGGAAAGTTGTAGATAGGGAGGCGCGGGAGGCCTACCGTGTTGTATAGCAGACGAAGGATGGGCTTGGGAACTCTTTGTCCCCCCGTGGACCGGAGCTCGCGGTTAGCGAACGGGCATGGAAGGGGAGATCTGGCAGGGCGAGGATGCGACAGGCCAGGCGCTGCCGGATCGGGACGAATATGGCGCAGCGTTGTAGATGGAGAGGATGGATCGGGATGGTGGTGAGGGAAGAGGATGGAGCGACGTGGCGGAGGAGAGGTGGAGAGGGCGAAGGGTCGCTTCATGGAACGAAGCGGTGTTTGTTGCGTGCTGAGCCTCTTTTTCAATTTTCCCCTTTGCAGGTCCAGGTCAGGTCGCTCGTCTGGCTCTTACTGGTATCGGTACTGCGACCTTCACGCGGGCGATCCTGACACGCGGCCGGGGCGTGTGTCTGCGTATTACCGTTACTGTATCTTTGCCAGGTACTGCGCCAGGCGCTACCGTCAGCTATCATCATCAACGGACCCTGCTGCCTCTGTCTGCCTCTTCTGCGCAGACGCTGTCAGCCGGCTGGGTCGAGCGAATCCCCGTCCTCAAGAAGATCCCACCACCAACTCTCTCCGTTGAGCCCCTGCCATTAAACCGTCTTGAGCCAGCATTCACCCTCCCTCCCATCTTCATCGACCGTCCGGGCAGCTCCCCCATCCGCCCGTCACAGACGCCGTTATATTACCCGTGACGATCCGCATACACTAGCGCGCCCATCTGCCCGCTCTCTCTCTTGCCCATCTCCGAAGTGGCTGCTCTGCTGCTGCATCTGCTCTCCCCATATTTTTTCTGAGCTACGTCTGTCGGTCACTTACAATATGCATCGATCTCTATACTAGGTGTACCGTCCATCCATGCGGGCTCCTGATTGTTCAAAGATCGAATCTCTTCCTCATTTGCGGCTGGAATTCTCCTCTCGTATGGTCACTGGCCCATGACATCAAGGGCAACCGGAGCTCGTCGGCCGCCCTCAGAACTCGACTTCTCCTTATCGCACTAGTTAACGTTCACATCCCGATCCTGTGGTTGAACCGCGTCTTTTGCCCAGAAGATGGAAGAACACACACAGACACTGTTACTTATTACTACACTTGTAGTCAGGTAGTAGTCAGCTAAAGAAATGCAGCTAGCAGCGCATGTAAAATTCCATACAGAGTACAGTAGATTCTCCACGACCCATGATGTGTGTGTTCCCTCACATATTTTCTCTCTGGTTCTGGTCGCTCGCTCGTTTCGTTTCTCTCTCGGCGCTTTTCGCCTTTTGTTTTTCGCTTCGAATTACCATCCAACGTCCGCGTCCACGCCTTTTTCTCGCCACCGAAACCAGACAACGTGAATCCCACGTCGGGACGGAACTCGATGATGAACACGGCGCCCGGCCCAGCCCAGCCAGGCGCCTAATCCATCTACCCACACTTACCTTTTCCCTTCACTAACGAATTTTAAACTTCCCTCTGACAACTGCGCGCCAGAAACTCGTATAATAGTGTAACAAACAACCATCAGAAATCAAGTCACATAGCAAATCATAGCAAATGAGTTATGAACGCAGCCAGTCTGTTAGAAGAGCAGAGCCACCAGGCGTACCCATCGTTATTTAAAGAAACGACAGAATGGATCCCACAACGGAGCCTCGCTCTCTCTCTCTCTCTC